>NC_060956.1:20279472-20339472 GCF_910589235.1 Vespa crabro
AAAAAAGAAAAATAAATGAGAAAGAGAGAAAGAAAGAGAGATAGAGAGAGAGAGAGAGAAAAAAGAAATAAGAAATGAAAAAAAAATAACAAAATAAAAGACGATTTAATCTACCTAAAATATTGTAATCAATTGAAAAATCGTTTCTAATGATCTACCTGATTAGAAATTGAACTTGGTATCCATGTATCGTCGTCGTCGTCTAATACTGCCGAATCGCTGGCATAACCGTCGTGCCTTAATCTTCCCCTTTGATAACTACGAAGTTCTCCGATAACACGATTTCCAGTTTCCTGTCGCCATATTGTTTTAGGACTTTTCTCATCTCTCCTCGCGGCCAGTTTCAATTGTTGTTGCCTCAGCCAAGATAATCTATAATAACGATTCAATGAAATTATGTTAATAATGTCTTAGGATATCGCGTTGGAATAGTTTCCGCTATATAATCATTATTTTACTTTCCCATCTCCAGTCATTCGACCAGTCAACCCTCATCCCACCATTTCTTATCGATAAGTTAGCTACGACAATTGTGCCTGAACATTCCTTCGTACTTTCTTATCTCATTTAAACTTCCATATTAGTGCTTGAAATCGGCTAACACAATGAACAATGCGATGGACTATGATACTATCGGAACTAACGGTGAATAAAGAGAATGTAGAAGGTAATCAGTGTAAGTCACGTTACAGTTCGATGGTTACGATAACTATGTTTCAAGAATGGACAAAACTTTTTTCGATAGTTCATTCATTTCCATAAGGAACTTAACGGTTTTAACATATCGGTCAAATGTATTATATAATTATTTTTCTATTGTTTATTTTTCTTGTTTTTGTTTTTTTTTTTGTTTTTGTTTCTTTTTTGTTTTTAATGAAACTTAAAAAAAAAACTTCAAGTATTTCATCGTTTCCTAAAGGAGAGAGTTCTATCGGTAGGGGGAGGGGAATAGGGAGAAGAAAAAAAAAATAAGAGAGAAGAAGAAGAAGAAGAAGAGGAGGAGGAGGAGGAGGAAGAGAGAACTTTATTGAAGCAGAAAGAATGACGGAAGTTCGTGCTCCAGAAGAAAATTATAAGAGACTTCGGGGAACGTTAGTATTGTGTATATACCTACTTTCTGTTCAAACGATATCCGTATCCGAGTGTCGTACCTTTTTGGTTTACAGAGTTATGAAAGATGAAGAGAAAAAGTTTAGAGAAGAGATACGTATATGTACATTGGAATGGAATCTATAACGGGATTGGAACTAGCCGAAAGAAAAAGTGACAAAAAAGAAAAAGAAAAAAATAAAGAGTAATGCTGAAAGATGGAATGAGAAAGATAAAAATAAAGAGAGAGAGAGAGAGAGAGACAGACAGACAGAGAGATCAAAACTTGAAGACTTCAGTTCTCGATCGATTAAAAGTGTCTCGCCAATATTATATTTACAATTATATAAGATACCGATTAAGAGTCTTAAAATAGAAATCTTCGTTATCATAACTCCTTGTCAATAATGAATTTCACGATATTAATAAGTTAAACGACGATGACCGTTCGAAATATTTTCATTTTAAATGTTGACGAAATTTAATGAGTGAAAAAGAAGTCGATAAAATGTTTGATGAAAAAAGAAAAAAAAGAAAAAAAAAAAAAAAAAAGAAACTTATTAAATCTAACAGAAAAAATTTCTAATTTTGTCAAACGATAATAACGAATCAATTTTCGAATAAATACCAAAGTGGATTAACATTGAACGTCAGAACACGAACGAGGCCGCAAACCGAAAAGGTTCGAGCTAAAGAGAAGAAGTTCTTTTAGCTTTGAGAAAGTAGACCTGCCAAACGTCTGTCGGTCTTCTCAACCATAAACGTCGCAGTCGTTTCTCTCCACCGACGCAGTCAAGCCGCTCTTTGTAAATACCCAACGACGAAAAAGAGAGAAAGAGAGAGAGAGAGAGAGAGAGAGAGAGAGAAAGAAAAGACTAAAGAATTTCGCATTTGGTTTCTCATGAACGAACGAGTAACCAAGCTCGCTCGAAAAGATGGAAGAAAGCAAAGTCGACGTACATATATGTATGTAAGAGATGGTATCCATCCAATGGCATGAAAGGAGAAGAAAGAAGAGACAAAAAGAGAGAGAGAGAGAGAGAGAGAGAGAGAGAGAGAGAAGCCGTTTATTTTCACGGCTTTAGGTAACACGCGTCTGTGTAAAATGGGCCCCACATGAGTTTACCAACGATCCTTCTTCCTGTCTCGATTTTCCTCGAACTATGAAATTAACACGTGGATCATAACGTTTGTCTAACGTTTCCCGAAATATTTTCTCTCATCGTTATGACGAAGTCCATCGTTCAAAATATAGACATTCAAGGTCTCAAACTAATTCAGATTATATCTGATTTATAATCAAATTCAATTGATTATTCTCGGCAATGAAAATTTTTCTTCCCGAAAAATTTAATTATTAATATCTAAATAATCAAGTATTTTTGCTGCTTTAACGTTCTTTTTTTATTTCGTTTTATATTATTTTATTTTCTATATTACCTACGTCCATGGGATTTCGAAATTTTCCTCGAACGATTAATTAACACGAATCGTATTACGTTATTTCGCTTAATTTTTTTTTTTTTTTTTCTTTTCAAATTATTGTCCGTCCCTTCCATCATTTTATTCTTCAAAATCTAAATGTTCAATGTTTCATGCCAATTCAGACATTCGATGGAATAAAATGAAGGAGATACTTTGCGATGAAAAAAAAAAGAAAATGTTCACACTTGCAAGTTAATTAATACCCAATTAATCGATTCCTTTTTTTGTTGCCTTTAAGATTTATCGATGAAGGGGGAAAAAAAAAAGAAAGAGAGAAAAACAGAAAGAAAGAAATAAAAGAAAAAAAAAAAAAAAAAAAGAAAAAAGGTGTAATCGATCGTTTCGTTTTCTTTTTTCTTTTTCTTTTTCTTTTTCTTTTTTTTTTTTTGTTCCTTTTTCCCTCCTTCCATTTTATTTTTATTCCCCGCGTCTATCGCATTTCAAAACGCGTTTCGTTTTTCTTACTTCAAGCATGCATTATAAACGGCAATGACTCAAAACGACCGCATTTACCATTCCTGGCAGAAATACGACGAGAAGTGCCGTAACCATTGCTACGAGTATGGGTAGACAATTTATTAATTGTGTCTCGCCGAGACTCGCGGAACCTTTCTCCTTGCCTCTCTTCTCTTTCTCTCTCTCTCTCTCTCTCTCTCTTTTTCTCTCTGTCTTTCTATTTCTCTCGCTTTCTTTTTCTTTCTCCTATACCTCGACTCTTTCATTGCTCTTTTGCGGTGCCCGTTTCGGAGGATGTATTGCGACACGCATGCTGTCGACCCAGTGCGTTGTCTCGAAGCTCTGCCAGAGAAACGACCACGGCTTGTTCGTAGTTTTCTCTTTGCTTAATTCCATGAAAAAACACCTAATCTCTCTCTCTCTCTCTCTCTCTATGTTTTCTCAAAGCTAAAAAGGATCCATGATATATCGGCCGAATAAGAATGGAATGGACTCGAAGAATGAATTATATTAAAAGATTTTTCTTTTCCTTTTTTGTTTGTTTGTTTATTTATTTATTTTTTTTTTGTTATCGTCTTCCTCTTATAAAATTAATATCAAAAAAGTATATTTTACTTACCCGTCGACGTGATCGGGGGTGGTTTTGACAGGACCATTCGCGAACTCTGGCGGTGGATCTGGTGTATTTGGGCTTAAAGGGCTGATAGGTCGTCTTGGATTAGCATCGCCAAGAATATCATCGAAGTCTACGACCGGTGCTGTACCACGTACCGACGCCTTTCTAACCAAGGAAGGTGATGATAATTTTTGATGTTTGATCATATCGGTTGTAGCACCGTAAGAGAACGGTTGACTCGTTTGTCTCGCGTGATAAGGAATGTCCTCGTCGATAAAGTCGATGTTACCGGATGGAGAGAATGAATCGACGTGTTGCTTTCTACCATATATATCTGCCGTTGATTCGGATATTTTTCGATCAGGTGAAACACGGTACTCGTAATCCTCCCTACGGTGTTCCACGTTTTTCGGGCTATCTCTATATTCGTTCTTTAACGTGCTATAACTAGACGTGCTAGAGTTGTAAGGCGGACTGGATTCTTTGGCGACGCTATAACTTCTGTAGGAATCCTTCAAGGTCGAATAAGTTGATGGCGCATGGCTACTACTGGTGTGACTACTGTAACTACGATTTTCTTGGACGTAAATCTTCTCGTTTCTATCCGGTCGAGCATAATCCTCCGTAGGAGGGTCTGGCATCGACTAAAAATATCAATATAAAGAGAATATACTTGGTTAATCTTAACTATCATATTACAAATCGAATAAGATTCTTACTAGGACAGGTAAGTACCTATATATATATATATATACATACATACATATATAGATATCTATTTACCTCAACGGTTAGCATCATATCGTGAAGAAGTTTATCAAGATCACCGTGAGCCTGATTATCCGGCTCGTGTTCAGGTGGACTTGGTCTTTGAGGTGGAGCACTGCTGATACCGCTGTCCATGGAAACTGTCAGTGGTGAACCGCGAGCACCACCTGCAGCACCCTGCTGTACCACCGCGTACAAGGATCCATCTATAGGTCCGCAGGTGTAACCTAACCCACGTGGCGATGTTTGAACGGATGAACTCGATGGTGGCGGTGGTGACAACGGTGTCTCGCGGCCTTCTGAAAGATATTTATATTTGTAACACGAAGAAAAATATCTCTATGTTCATGCATAACACAGTGTATTAATATGAAATAATTCGAAAAGGAAAAGGGAAAAAAAAAAAAAGAAAAAGCAACGAGAAAAATCATATCTCGTAATTTTTAATAATTATTATTCCTTTATAATTCGCAATAGATTTAAGAAATTTTTTTTATAGATCCTTCTCTTTTGTCGTTTATTTTTTTTTTTCCTTTTTTTTTTTTTTCGTTTGTTCTTATTCTTGTTCTTCTTAGAACCTTCGAATAATATACATAATAATGAAGTATTTCTGTCGTCAGGAAGAAAGACTTTTTACTTTTTTCCTTAGCTTAGTTCGTAAGAAAAAGAAAAAAAAAAAAAAAAAAAGAAAAAAGAAAGAAAAGAAAGAAAAAGAAAAGATAAAAGTTCAATCGAGTTCTCGAATTTAAATACTTTGACTTCGTCAATTTCCAATGGCACGAAATAATTTGAGAGGAAATATTTAGAAGTACGTAAGTGTAATCGTATAAGAAGAATGGCCAATTCTTTATGTCTAAGAGATCGTGAAGCTCGTTAAAGAAGAATGATCGAGTATAAATCGTTGACCGACGTATTACATACATACTTATTTACCTTCTAGCGATCGACCATAGAGAGACAAGAATTGAGTCGATAGAAAGAGGGAGAGAGAGAGAGAAAGAAAGAGAGAGAGAGAGAAAGAGAGAGAGAGAGAGAGAAAGAGAAGAGAAAGAGAATCATTTGCTCCAGCTGCTTCTTCTTTTATCCAATTGTTGTACCAATTTAAGAGTTAATCTGCGTTATGTCACGATGAAGTAATTCAGGCGCATTCCTGTGACGTAATTCTTGCGGTAGGTTGGTTGTTTTCTCTCGCGGCACGCTTTAAAGAGAGAAGGAAGAAAAAGAAGAAGCAAAAGGGGAAGGAAAGGAAGAAAGGAAAAAAAGTAATAAAAAAAAAAAATAAAAAAAAAAAAAAGAAAAAAAAAGAAATAAAAAAAAAAAAAAATAAAGAAAAGACGATAATTCGCGAAAGGAATTCACCTCAAAAGGATTCGCGTGGTATGCGCCGATCATGAATCTTCTTTGCGAAGAAATAGACGATTCTAGTCAATGATGAGACTCCTTTCTAACTATAAGAGTCAACTCTTCTCTCTCTCTCTCTCTCTCTCTCTCTCTCTCACTCTTTCTCTATCTTTTTCTCCTTCCGTAGTTCGCGTGATCTCGGTTTTCCATGCCATGTCCATTTGTTCACTTTAAGATATCGTATATACCCACCGTATACTCGACATTGGATTCTACTTTGATTCCATGAGATTTCTATCGAATCACACACATGCGATAGTATCCATTTTCCAAATGGTTACCCTTTCTTTATTCATCCTTTCTCTATTTATTCTTTCTACGAATTTTACAATCACATTTATTCGATATTATAAAGTTTATCGTTATTATTAACGTTTAATTATGTTAATGCTATTTTTTGAACGATTATTTCATTCGTTCGTCAATAATCGTCGCGTTATCGCAAAGAAATTATGTTTTAGCATATAAAAGAGGGAGAAAGAAAAAAAAAAAAAAAGGAGAAAATAATTACTCGATCGAGTATTCGAAGCGTAGCCGTTCTCAAGTTCCACGAGTTTATTTATGTACTACGGCTACTTCTTTTTTCCTTTTCTTTTTTTTTTTCTTTTTTTTTTTTTTTTTTTGTAAACGATTTATTCATTAGTCTTTCATCAATCGTCGCTGAGCAAAGGAATTATGTTATCGCGCGTAAAAAGAGAAGTAAAGGAAGATGGAAGGAGACGAATGAAGAAAAAAAAAAAAAAAAAAGAAGAAAAAAGAAAGAAAATAAATAAATAAATAAATAAAAAGTAATCTAAAATAAGATGAAAATTATTTGATAGCGAGCAATTCGAAATGCGGGCTCTTACAAGATATTAAGATAATTACGGTCGTTTTCACTGACGAATGTCAGAAAGGATTAACGCGTGTATCTCGCGGTCGTTGCGTTAAAAAGATGTAACACACACGTTCTCGAATTATCTCCCCAAGAAACCGCAAGTTTCTTCCTTCATGATGACGAGGAGAGAAAACAAAAAAAAAAAAAAAAGAAAAAGAAAAAAAAAGAAGAATAAGAAAAAAATGGAAGAAAGAAAAAAGAAAAAATATCTTACGTTTACGTTGTACGTACCTTACCTACCCACCTACCTACCTACCTCCCTACCTACCTACCTATCTACCTACCTACCTACGTTTTATTCGAGAGGCTGGTATCATCGTTGGATCGCGTTTTAATTTTCATATTTTCAACGTGGTATGTAATTAGAGTGGCACCTCGACTTCGGCTCGTATTTCTTTCACGTTGAAAGAGAACCGGCTTGTTAGATCCGCGGACGCAATATCCAAAACGTCATCCAAGAAAAGGAGCAAAAGAAAGAAAGAAAGAAAGAAAGAAGTAAAGAAAGAAGGACAGAGACAGGGACAGAGAGAAAATATATTATCAGAATGACTACGTTAGAAAGCAAAGTGCTAGGAAGTAGTTTCCGTCGACTTTGGTAAAATGGTTTTAAAATGCGACCATAAGCTGCGTTGGACGTTCGTAGACCATTCGCGTACACTACCATTAGCTAACGTAGAAACGTAAAAAAGAAATTCAGAGTCTGAGATCTTTTACTGAAATTCAGACTCATACATTTGCCTCGTGAAATTCTTTACGTAAGGATTCTTTAAAACGTATACGCATAGTCGGATTTCTTTTTCTTTTTTTTTACTTTTCTATTTCTCTCTCTCTCTCGCTCTCTCTCTTTCTCTCGTTCGTCGTATTGTATCGCTTTATACGAGTTTACGATTTGATCTTACAATTCTCTCTCTCTCTCTCTCTCTCTCTCTCTTTTTCGATTTCAAATACTTTATTGAATTTTTTCTTTCCTCTTTTTTTCCTTTTCCTTGAAATAGATTTGCATATAGGATAAATTCGAAAATAAATCGGTATGAACATACAATCTATTATTATTCGTATAGTCGACGCGCGAGAAGGGAAAAAAAGCAAACAAAAAGAAAAAAAAAAAAAAAAGAAAAAAGAAAAAGAAGGAAAAAACGTTAGAAATAAAGAAAGAAAAGAGAACAAAAAAAGAGAAAAAAAAAAAAAGAAAAAGGAAAAGAAATTTCGTTTCTACCTTTGAACGATGTGAGTGAATACATACGAGATAAGAAGTTCCGCTTGCTGTACATACTTGGTCACAAATATTCATTTACATATTACGAGCGAATTTGAATAACAAATTCAATCGACTTCGTTGCGCCTTCGTCGAGCCTTTTCTCCTCTCACAATTTCAATTAATCGTCGCGCACGAATTTTTCCTCCTTTTAAAGGTAGCGTACCTCCTTCTTCTCTCCCCTTTCCACCCCTTCCCTATTACCAGCACCACCACCACCACCACCACCACCACCACCCTGCCAACTACCACGTGTCAACCAGACAATTTTTAACGTATCAATCTCACGCTTCTTAACGATATTATCGCGAAAGTACGAGACAACGTTGTATTATAAACGACTTTTTTGCCTTTTTCCTTCTTTTTCCTTTTTTTCTTTTACTTTTTCTTTTTTTTTTTCTTTTTTTCTCTTCCTTCTCCTCGCACACTTAGTACGGTATCACGTAGACGTGAAGGACACCCGGTATATCCATAAATCTCTTTCAGGTTCGAGTTATCGCATACATAAATCATTTTTATTCGAGCGACTTCAGGGTTATTATATTTACTTGGCAGGCTTTCTTCTCTTGAAGAACGATGGCTAATCCACGTTAGACGTGAGTAGATGAGAACTCTCATTTAAGCTGCAACAGCTGAGACGAATCGAATCGTTGATCTAGATCAATTCGGATCGTTGGCATTTGTGTTCACGATCGATATAAAGAGAGAGAGAGAGACAGAGAGAGAGAGAGAGAGAGAGAGAGAGAGAGAGAGAGAGAGAGAGAGAGAGAGTGTAAAAAAGGGGTAAGAAGGGATTGAAGTGCCTCGAATATCGAATACAACGGGTGTCGAAGTTATCGAGTGTCAAGGTAGTTATCAGAAGAGAGAGAGAGAGAGAGAGAGAGAGAGAGAGAGAGAGAGAATGTAAGGGAGTAAAAGAGATCGTAAATCGTTTGGAAATTCACGTTGGAGTTCTCGTTTATTCATAAACATAGCGTCCTTCTTTAAATTCGCTGTCTTCCTCTTTCAAAGTTATTGGATTCTTCTTGTACACTGTTTCTCGAAGTTATATTAGACGATGCATTATCGAAAAGATTTATGAGAAAGAAACGCCCGTATATAATAATAGAAAAGTTTATCGTATATAAATGAACGTGTGCTAGTTAAAACTACGACGTTGGTGACTGAAGAACGATTGATTGTAAAAATAGTTTGTAGGTGGTTGGAGGGATCGTTAAAATGTTTAATATAATTTCATAGTTACAAGAGGCAAACGATTGCGAATACCAGTATTTATCTCTTTCTCTTTATCTCTCTCTCTCTCTCTCTCTCTTTCTCTCTTTCTCTCTTTATCTTTATCTCTCTCGAAGACCACCCAGACATTTTTTTCGAAGAACGAAAGATCTTGCCCGAAGGAACCTTGAGAATGGATTTTTCGAAGAAATAATGAGACGAATTCTCATCGGCACCGTTCGAAGAACAGGATAGTTGCCTCGAGGTATTACGTGCCTTTGCCCGAAGTATACTACAATATATAGGCAAGATAATAATTGGGAATATGCGTACGTTGCCACACACGACACACGTTGAATTTTCCTTCCGGGCAAATGATACTTTGCAAAAAATGATTTGAACACATAAACGAAGGATGAATCATAATATGAAAGAGTAGTTTAGGGATAATCACGATGGCTTCTGTTTTCTTTTCATTTCTTTCATTTCTTTATGTAAATTTGACGAATTCGAAATTTGAACGTCGAATACGAAATTCGATGAAATTCAATGTGATCTTAATGATCGAATGGAATTTCAGAGATATAATGCTCGAGAAGATAACAGATAGACGTATAGATAGATAGACAGATAGATAGGTATCTACCATGTTGCATATATATATATATATATATACACCATGAGAGTATCTCGAAGTATACATACGTATATATGTACGTTAGTAAGTACTTAACACGTGCAAGTTGCAGCTGCTATTATAACGCCATAACTGCAGATCGTACATACATACATATACATGTATACATATCTATTATATACGTGACTGTGTATATACATATATATATATATATATATATATATATATATATATATATATGGGAAAGGCTAATATCAGGTCATATAAGAATTCGCGATGATTTATTACTGGAAATCATACGTTCACGTGACTGTAACTTTTTTCAATGAAAATCTACGATTTCCGATAGGTCTAAAACATCGTTAGATTTTGAAAATGAAACGAATGAATTATATCGTTCTTAGGTAAGTCTTATATCTCAAATATAATTTATAACTGTTCGAATATGAGAATGAAAATCGTAATGATTTATCACGGAGGAAAAGAAAAAAAAAAAATATATATATATACATAGAGAGAGAGAGAGAGAGAGAGAGAGAGAGAGAGAGAGAGAAAGTATCCCTAATGCAATAGAATTTATTTAAACAAAAACGATTTGTTTTAATCATTCGTATTCTTCAGAAATCTTAAGAAATTAGTAAAACACGTGGCAGTAGTTGTTATTTCTCTTCAACTACGTTAAAATGAAATAAGGTTAATAGAAGGGAAACAACGTAATAAACGATATCTTTACGAGCGTTGGTCGAGTTACGTTACCAAGGCAAAAACACTCTCTTAACATTCTATAATTCGTAATACGGCAGAGATAAACGAAGTTTCTTCTCTTATTGGTATCACTTTATCCATATAACGATGTATACTCGTGTAAAATATTTATTAGACTTCGATCTCTAAAACGTGTTCTTACAAATTTAGTTTTTTCTTTTCCTGTATGTAAGATAAGAAGACGAGGAAGAAATAGAAGAAATAAAAGAAAAAGAAGAGGAAAAGAATGAAGATGAAGATGAAGATGAAGATGAAAAAGAACGATGGGAACTTTAAAAGGAAGAAACTAGAAATCTAAAACAAGCGATTCGCGTGACCGTAGAGATGGCTTTTACATACATAGCGTGACGATTCTTCAGATCTTACCAACTGTTTCAATTTCGCACTACTGCCGCTGGTACCGTTTTCTATTTGATCATATCTAATACCTATTCACTGATTCTCATGCGTGCACGCGATATATCGTAAGCTTGGTTAACGTTATATACGGAGTTAGAAGGTAAGGAATAGAATAGATGTATATATGTGTATGTATATATGTATGTACCATGAGCATAGAATAAAATGAACGCGCGGTGCCTATGTTACCAGTGTTACGCGTCGAAGTAAATATGGTAATTAGATTCCGGTGTGGAGACGTCATCGCTTTGAAGTCTGTTCGTTTCTCTTTCTCTCTTTCTCTCTTCCACACACACATACACATACAAACAAACACATGCTCTCTCTCTCTCTCTGTCTCTGTCTCTGTCTCTATTCTTGTTCTTTGAACGTACCCTCGTCCTTTCCGACGTTACGATCACGCCTACATGCTCGGTAGTAAAGTTTTCCATGCTTAGGGCGGCGAAGGGTTTCTATTCATCGACGAAAGGCGGCCCGTTATTATCTTCTTCTTATTTTTCTTTTTTTTTTTTTTTTTTTTTTTTTGGAGTAAAAGAGTAAAAGGATAAGAAAAAGAAATAGAAGAAAAAGAAGAAGATGAAGAAGAAGAAGAAGAAGAAGAAGAAGAAGAGGGAAAAAGATAAAGATGATGAGGATAGTGGGCGAGAGGTGCTTATTGAACGTACAAACGAAAGAACAAGAGATGGAGATAGAGAAAGAGAGAGGGGAGAGAGAGAGAGAGAGAAAAGCGAACGAATTACTCGTTTGTCGACCTTATAGAGATTCATGAGACGCCGATGGGAAGTGGGCACCGATCCAGACAGAATATACCGTCCTACCCGGCAATGACAAAATGCCGACAGCGAGACTAGGGCGTGGTATTTTTCTCTTTCTTTTTATCTTTCTTTCTTTCCCTCTCCCCCTTTCTTTCTCTCTTTCTCTCTGTCTCTCTCTCTCTCTCTCTCTCTCGTTCTCTATCTCTTTCTCCCTGTTTGTTTCTTTCTCTCTTTCTCTTCTTCATTCTTCACTTAGGCAGAAAAAGGATAGGGAGAAAAAGGGACATTCGCTAATTTTTTCGTTTCTGTTCCTTTTTTTCTTTTTTTCTTTCTTTCTTTCTTTTACCCAAGACTCCAGAGAACTCCAAAAGAACCGGGAGGTAAGAGGGAAGAGGGAACGAAGAACAGAACCAGTTTATCGATGGTTAACTCGATGTACACTTCTTACGATTGCTCGACCTTCGAGATCTGTAGGTATCGTTTCTTTTTTTTTCTTCCTTTTTTTTTTTTTGAAGGGGAACAAGAAAGAAAGAAAGAAAAAGGAAACGATTTACCAGGTTATCTTTTCTTCTTTCTTTCTCTCTCTCTCTCTCTCTCTCTCTCTTTATCTCTCTTTCTTTAAAAAAATTTCATTTCTTTTTCTATCATCGATGATATCATAGGTGAGATTATGAATATATCGATTATTAACAATAGATATAATATAAACATAGTAATTATCGTTTCGTGGTATTTTTATTTTCTTTTTTCTTTTTTTTCTCTCTTTTTTTTTTTTTTTCATTAGAATATGTTAATTAAACCAGTCGAATCGAAAGATTTATTCGTCGTTGAAAGAAACGTTGACGTAAGTCTTTAGCAACACTTATTAGATAAGGAAAATAACGCGAATGGTATCGCGGAGAGGAGTGCTTATATGCGAAATTCAGATTAGTATCAACTTCCTTGAATCATTATCGATAAACTCGATCCGTTTTTACGAATGGTCACGTAGCACATCAACGTCGTAGAGATATACAGAATGAGACAGAATGAGAGAGAGAGAGAGAGAGAGAGAAAGAGAGAGAACGTCGCGATACTTTTTCTTGAATAAATAAATAGATTAATTTTATTAAAATTCAATGAAAACGCGCATTGGGATTCAACAATTTTCTTTATACATTGAATCTGTCATAAAAAAAGATCATGGAGAATCCTTGTGGTATCCTTGATAAAGAAATTCAAGGACGTGTTATATGTTACCAAATAAGGAAACGAAATGAATGATAAATCATATCTCGCTCTGATTGAGAAAAATTCATAAAATTTTCTCAAATTATTATTATCAATAAATAATTACCTTTAAATTTATATATATGATATATATATATATATATATATATATATATAAATATATAGGAGGTATATATTTTCAAAAAGGATGAGAATATTCGTAATATCCGTAATTCGAATTCAATATATATCACTATCGATCATTTTTTAAAGATTTTTTTTTTAAAGATCAATCAAAAAACGGATAAGATGAATCTATCGATAAGATTGAAGACGTCAAAGAAACCGTATTCGCGAATCACGTCAACAACGTCACGACGATGACTATGACGACAAAGAACGATGATGACGGTGACGACGACGACGACGACGACGACGACGACGACGACGACGACGACGTCGATGACGATGATGACGACGTCGAAGTTAGGCGAGAAAACAAGACACGTACCGTTCACCGGGAGCACAGAAACAGCACTGTTCGTTGCAAATGCTCCGCGATGGTGTTCTCACCACTACTACATATATACATACATTGACTCCACGAGTATACCGCTGTATCTCGTCATCATCATCGCCTCGTCCTACGCAAGAAACTTTGCTTGCTTTCTTACTAGCTAGCTAGCTAGCTAGCTAACTAACTTTGCTAGCTGGTTGACTGGCTAGCTAACATAGATGAGATAGAAGTAACTAAATAAATGAATTTTTTTATGAACGTAATGATGATTATAATAATAATAATAATGATGATGATGATGATGATGATAATAACGATGGTCTCTGGTAATTTTTGTAAAGATATTATTTTTATTCTTCTATTCGACGTGTATAAAAGTGAAAGAAAAACAGAGAGAGAGAGAAGGAGAGAGAGAGAGAGAGAGAGAGAGAGAGAGAGAGAGAGAGAGAGAGAGAGAGAGTGAGAGATGATAATGTATTAGTACGTGTATATGAATTTACTTTCCAACACGGACTCCACTTGCTTTCGAGAGTGTCCTTTCGAATATATTGAAAACGCAGTCACACATATATAGACGAATATATAAATGTATTACGTGTAGATATACACATATATAGACGCATATATATATATATATATATATATATATGTGTATATATATTTATACATATATATATGTAATGAGTATTGGTGGCATTCACATTCGCAAAGATCCCTCTCTACTACAGTCATTCGGTTGGCCTCCCGTCGTCGGTCCTTCTACGGCAACTCTCCACTCCACATAAGCAGGTTTCCTCCGTCGTCTTCGTCTTCGTCACCGATCGCGTGCGTCCATATCACGGAGCTGACGTATTTTACGCGAAAGAAAAAAAGAGAGAGACAGAGAGACAGGCAAAGAGAGAGAGAGAGAGAGAGAGAGAGAGAGAGAGAGAGAAAGATAGAGAGTCAGAGAGACATGAATGATATAAAACAATATTTCCACATGAACTATCTAAATTAGACTAAACTGATATATATGTATATATATATATATATTTTTTTTTTTTTTTAAAAAAAGATTATGTATTCGTTTTAATATAATAAATAAAAGAAAAAAAAAAAAGAAAAAAGAAAACAGAGAATCAAATCGTAATAAATTAGTATGCCGTATTAAATATGAAAATGAATGGAACTATTAGAAATCGAATGATTTTATCTATCAAGGAATATTGATTTTCATTCTATGTAATAACAGAGGATTTACAAGACTACTAACGTGTTATGGCTAAGATAGTCTCTCTCTCTCTCTCTCTCTCTCTCTCTCTCTCTTTCTCTCTCTCTCCCTCTTTTTCTCTCTTTTTAAAATGAGATTCACGCAAATTAGTACACAGAAACGATTGAACGAGTGAATATAAGCCTTATGTATGTGTACCTTGTACTCGCCAACTGTGGCCGGTGTAAATGAATGGGTTGTAATTAATAATTCATCGTTTAGCAATATAACCACATGGTAACGTTCGAACATTTATACATATGTATACATATATATATATATATATATATATATATATATATATATATATATGTATATGTATGTATATATGTATGTGTTTTAAAAGCGAATAAACGAATATTACTTCTTCCTCTTATTATTCCTCTTATTATTATTTCTCGCGTTCTATTTTTCTTTCTCTTTCTATTTCTCTTTTGACTTATTCGTTTTGCTTGGCTTTCGAACGCGTGCTGGCATAATATATATGAGTCTAAAGTGTGTTGTCTTTCAGGTGAAGCCGTAAGAATAGATAACCCGTTAGACGATTATAAGATACTCTTAAATGGATACTAACTAGAAATTGTGTTAGTTTCTAGTTCAAACGTTCGATCGATAATTGTTGTAATTTATCATTTCAACGACTTTAACAATATATCAATGTGCCGTATAACATGTATGCGATAACTTTTTTTTTCATTAAATTTTTGTAAAAAAATAAAAAAGAAAGAAAAAAAAAGGAAAAAAAAGAAAAAGGCCAAGAAAAAGAGAGAAAAAAATATTTATAATTATTTCAGTCTCAATATTTACTTTTAATACATATACCATCATTTCTTTTTCTTTTTTCTTTTCTTTAACTTTTAAAAACTTAAAAAGAAATCGTTCATCCGAACGAAATTCAATTATACATTTGATAATCATTCTAATTCATTATGTCAGCCAGTTTTATATCCTTGAATTTATGCGCTCGTAAAATTACAACGTATCAAGTGTTTTATATTTAATTTCTCATTAAATTTTGTAATAATTAAAAGAAAAAAAAAAAAAAAAGAAAAAAAAAAAAGAAATACAAGAAACATTGATAATTTCAGCTCTGATATTTACTTTGAACAATGCTTGTTATGTTTCTTTTATTTTCCTAAAAAAATTTTTAAAAAGTGGAAAAAATCACGTTCATTCATCAAAGTTCAACTATACATTGTACTATATATTGAAATTCATTAGCTTGGAATAATTAAACCAAAAAAAAAAAAAAAAAAAAGAAAAGAAAAAAAAAAGAAAAAAGAAAAAAAGAAAGAAGAAAAACAAAAACAAAAAGAGGATACAAAAATTTTCTCGAGAATTGTACAAATAAATATTGATCGCGGGTATGCTTTTAACACGCTGATGTTGCGAACGTGCCGCACGTGGTGCTCGCTAATCACGGGCCTCGACGCACGCACGTACATCGTATTTGCATCATCCACCGGTCAGTTCTCGTGCGTTGGATGCGTTGAATGAAAATAGGGTAGAGGTGGAGAGGATTAGAAGGGAACAACTTCTTCTAGCTCTTCTAATCCAGTAGCCTAATAATAACTTTTATTCGTTTCGCAGATCATAATGTAGCTTCGTGTTCTCAAGAATATCGCATGTTAGATTTATTAAAGAAATCCTTGAAGATGATAATTGAAAAGTGAGTGAGTAAAAGAGAGAGAGAGAGAGAGAGAGAGAGAGAGAGAGAGAGAAAGTGCATGTATATGTGTGTGTGTATATGTGCGAATTGTGCAATTATTATTTATTACATATCGTATATGATTTACAAGACTATTGTTACTATCAACAGCAAAGGAAATCCAAATTCGAATTAAATGATTTATGCGTTGATAATAATACGTTAGAAATTAATGTAAATTTTTTTTGAAGATAATCATAAAAATTTTTTGTTTCCTTTCTTAAATTATTATCATCGCCATACATACATATGTATATATAAATTTATATATATATATATATATATTTTGTATATAATGAACGAAGTTGAAACATATTGTTGGAATTCGAATAATATTGAAGAAAGTTTTCATCTTTTCGTCCATGAAATGAGTTCATCGGTTACGTGATGAATAATTCGATAAAAAAACGCTCGAAGAACTTTTCTTGATTTTTCAAGCTGGCAGCGCCACTTTTCTCAGTCTGTCTCAAATCGGTCTATTTCTACTTGGCAAGGAGTAACATTAACGGGGATAAAAACGAAAAGTTGGACGGTCCAACTTAAGAGAAGAGGCGTGTATATATACAATATACAATATATATTTATATATATATATATATATATGTATGTATATGTTATGTATATGTGCGTGTGTATATACGTGGCATGGACGATCTGGGACAAGGACGTAGAACTGATCGGTCGAGTCGATGTTACTCGAACTGTCATTCGTCTTTTCTAAATTATCCAAACGGATGAGAAAATAAACCGTGAGAGAAAGGTATAGTTTCTCACGATTGTTTCTAAATAATAACCATGATAATTATTAATCCAATAAATAAAAATAAATTTTTATTTATATGCATACGTTTGATAAATAAAAAAATTTCAACGAGAGAGAGAGAGAGAGAGAGAGAGAGAGAGAGAGATTAATATGTTTTCTTCCTTCTTTCTCCTTTTTCTTTGTTTCCCTCTTTTTTTTCTTTTTTTTTTTTTTAACAATAAGTATCTTTGTTTTCGAGGAGGATATTATTATTATTTTTTTCTTTTTTTAAGTATATTTCACCAAAAAAAAAAAAAAAAAAAAAAAAAAAAGGAATAAAGAGTTACTCTCGGCATGACTTGGAATAGTTTCGTACTCGACAAAGCGGTCACTATGTCGGCTCGAAAATCTTTTTCATGGTTTGCGTCCATTGGATCCTTTTGTTCGGTCGTTGGCGAAGCGACGAAACGAGAAAGTAGGAGGAAGGGTTGGCCCGATAATTTATAAAGAGCGAGCAAGTGAGAGAGAGAGAGAGACAGAGACAGAGAGACAGACAGACAGATAGACAGACAGGCAGAGAGAGAGAGAGAGAGAGAGAGAGAGAGAGAGAGAGAGAGATAGAGAGAAAGAGAGAAAGACACGAACAGAAAACGGAGAGACAAGAGGCTATTGTCTTGTCGCTCGGTCGTACGTCTTCCTACAGTTACGTCACCATTGTTTACCCCGAGCACTCCCTTCACGATTCCCCGTGTCCTTTTATTTCGTCACTTCGATGCTCGTTGTGCAACCGATTCGCCCTTTATGACCGGTTCCAAAGCACCCGTGTGAAAAACAGAGAAAAAGAAAGAAAGAAAGAAAGAGAGAGAGCGAGAAATGACCAAAAAAATAATTATTCGTCAAATTGAAAATAATATTAGAAAAGGAGTTAATTTTTAAAAAATTGTTAAATTTAGAAAATTGTTAATTTGTTCAAGTCGATTAAAATGTACGACAAAAAGAGGGATGACATTTTATTATCGAACGAAGAAATTGATTCATTGTTATCAATAATTAAATAGAAATGATCGATGACACGTTCAAAGGAAATGATCCTGACAAGTATTTAACAAGAAATAAATGAGATAAATCATTGATTGTCATATTAAAAATAATATGCGAAAATGTTCTATTGGAAAATTGTAAATCTATGATTAAAGACGATATTAGAGATACGATAGAAAGAAAGAATGGATCTTTTAGGATCTCGATCGGATTGTAAATAAAATAAGAAATGATATATTTGATATATTTGATATAATTGTAAATTTGTAAAAGGTGATATTAGAGATACGATAAAGAAAAAAAAAAAAACAAAAAGAAAAAAAAGAATCCCATTGGAAATAAAATAAGAAACGATATTTGATAATCGTTAATTTGTTTTAGACGATTATAGGTTACGATAAAAAGAGAAACAGTGATCATTTTCCGATCGGTGAAATTGATTTGTGAGATCGATAATTAATGGAAATGGTTCACATCCGAGGCTACTTCCAAGTACGACGACAAGATTTCCTAAAGATTACTAACCACTTGATCTACGCTTTCCAATGAACGAACTTTCCCGCGTTAAGAATCGATTCGAGAGTTATATTTCTTTTGGGAGATCGATTTCCTCGTGTAATGCGTATACATACGTGTCTTCTATGGGATTTTATCGATTTTGGATGAAACGATTTTTATCTAAGAAAAAAAAAAAAAAAAGGAAAGAAAAGAAAAGAAAAGAAAAGAGAAGAAAAAAAGAAAATTAGTACATCGTATTCTCGTTCTTTCAAAGAAAATCTAAGAGTTTTGTAATATAATCGTAATTCGTAATGCTGTAATAATAATAAATAATAATTATTATTAATTTATACCGATTTAAGTAGAAATCCTTCGGTCGTTCTTAGACACCAATTTTTCATACACTAAACTTGTCATCAACGATAGAAATTCATATACACGTAAACAATGAAATCACGCTTGATCGAACGTTATCAAAGATCGAAAATCGACACACGTTAGAGTTTCGTTCGGTCACGTCGACGGCGTAGAAATGCGCGAAAACTATCTACTCTGTTCCATTCCTTCTCGTCGTTCTCGAAGCCAAGAATAAACTGGCTTGGACCCCACCACGGAAACCACCTTCTATCTTTCAACTACATTTACAACCCTATATTTTTCTCATTATTATATATATATATATATATATATCATATATAAATATTTGATAATTTTCATTATGATTTATTGTGAAAAAAAAAAAGAAAACAAGTAACGGTTTTATGTTTTTATTTATTACCTTTTTTTTTCTTTTTATTTTTCTCTTTCTATGAAATTATTCTCTTGTAAAAAAAAAAATGTAATATTTTATAGAAGGGAATGTAAATACTTCTTTTCTTTTTTTTCCTTTCTTTTCAATTTCAAATTGTCCAATATTATATAAAAGAGAATATAATAGTTTCTTTTTTTTTTTTTTTTTTTTTTCGTTATAAAATTTTCTCTCCTCTCTTTCATAAAATATTAATTTTTTTTTTGTCCAAAAAAATTATTTCGTACAAAAAAGATAATATTTTACATAAGAGAAAATGTTACTATTGTTTCTTTTTTCTTTTTTTTTTCTTTTTTTTTTCTTTTTTTTTTTTTTTGATAAAATGATCTTCTCCCTTGTAAAATATTATCTCTTTTCTTTCCTATAAAATTATATTCTACTATATTCAATAATATATAGAAGAGGAATTAGGGATGTAAAAATTTAGTCGTCTATAAAATGATAATATATATTTTTGTTTTGTTATAAAATATGATGTTACTAATTATCTTCTATGTGCATCTTCATTTTATCACTTCTAATTTAAGATACAAAGAGATCGATAGTATAACGATAATAATGATACTTATTTTGTTAATAAAAAAAAAAAAAAAAAAAGAGAGACAAAGAGAGAGAGAGAGAGAGAGAGAGAGAGAGAGAGAGAGAGAGAGAGAAAAGGACGAAACGAAACAAAACAATAATAAGAAATAATAATAATCAATGAAAAGAAAAGAATAATAATCGATCGAAGAAAGACTCGTGTATGATTTTATAATAAACGTTTCATACGAAGGAAGTAACACAAACGTCGGCTTTGCTTTCCTTCTGTTTGCCCTTCATTCGAGAAACGTGATGTTAATTTTAGACTTGTACGTTTCCATACGTTCTATTTCTCTTTTTCTTTTCATATATATCCTCTTCGTTTTCTATTCTTCGATCGGTTAATCTCTCTACGAGAGAAGAGAATACTTTTAAAACGTATCATTGTTTCTCACATTCTAAGAGGAATATCGATTCGGCTAAAGCAGATGTTATTTTTTCATTCAAATCTATTATCGAAGAAGTATAGAGAAATGTCGTTAGATTTTTATCTAAATTAATGCATTCTAAGTGTGTGCGAGTGAGTAAATAGACGAATCAAAAAAAAGAAAAAAAAAAAAAAAAAAGAAGAAAAAGAAAAAAAAAGTAAATCACCGATTCGTAAAGAAGCACTTTAAATGATTTAACAGAAGCGTTCAAGTTGAATCGATTGAATTATTGACAATGGGGTTAACTCTATATAGTATAGAAAAACGTGACAAATAATTATACCTTTCATCGACGAGATAAAAGATGAATGAACGAATTGGATTCGAAGAAAATAACAAATTTATCCTTTGCAATGGGACATAGGAATCTCGGAGATAAAATGATAAAATTCAATCTTTGAAAAATAAAGTACGAAGGGAAGAAAAATTTATATCATAATGATTAATTTTGTTGGACGACTTTAGACTTAGTATAAAGAAGAAGTGAAGACTCTCTTTTCTTCGGGCTCAGTGAAAGGTTGAAATTGATTTCAACTTGGTCACACCCCAAAGTAAAAGTTGGTCAAAGGGTCGAGTTATCGAGTGGATGGTGAATGGGGATGGGGGATTGGAATGGGGTAGGGGAGGGGAGGGGGTGATAAGAGATGGGGATGGATCGGATCGACCATCGGACGTTGTCGTGGTTATATGCTATCCGATCGGCCTAGCCTATCTTCTTCGTGCATCTATCCCTGTAACACCCTAATCTCCCCCGCTCCGCCTACTCCATCGTCCTTCTCATCCTCTTTCCCAACTTCGATCCCTTCAACGCTCATCACTTTTCCTCGCCACTTCCATCAGAACTTATTCGCAGCTTCTCCCTTCTTCTATCTGCTTTTATCCACCTTTTTCCCCTTCCTCTTTTGACCTCACACACAGAGTTCTCTTTATCGTTCTTGATGTTTCCCATTTATCTCGTTCATTTCTCTTTCTCTCTCTTTCTCTCTCTCTCTCTCTCTCTCTCGTTTCTTTCTATGTATCGTTACGAACGATTTCGATTTAACATCGTGACCAATTATAAATCTTCTTTTTATTGGAAATCCTTCCTATTATTATATAATATATATCTCTTCGATTGCAATCTCTTTCTCTCTAACACATATATCCACTCACATATTCACAGAGAGAGAGAGAGAGAGAGAGAGAATTTTTTTCTTTTTTATATTGTCGAAATAATGGTCATACATCACTACGAGATGACAATTCAATTTGTAAAGTCGATTTGAAATGTAGAGATGAAGAAAAAAAAACGAACAAAATGAACAATAAATAAATGAATAAATAAATAAAAACAAAAGAACAATAACAAAACGATTGGAGAACAAGGAGTGAACGTACCAACGACGTTAGAGAAAAGCCGCGTTAAATACGAACACGAAGCACGTTCGAGGTCGGACATAAGATTGACGCGAAGCCAAGATCGCGAATCGAGATCGTTCGAGAGATCGAGCATACATCGAGTTTCTAGTTTCTTTTTCTTTTCTCTTCTCTTCTCTTTTCTCTTGTTCTCTCTTTCTATTCTTTTTCTTTTTTTTTTTCCTTTTTTTTTTTCTTTTTTTTGTTCGTTCTTTTCTCCCCTTGATTTTTCTTTTAAGCGGTAACGCTCCGAACGATGCTTCATAATATTATTATAGATTACAAATGTAACGCGAAATAATATATGAGAAATTGTGGCGAAACACCATAGAAAGACCTTGTCTATTTATTGGTTCGACCTTTGGATTTATTTCGAGTTGACTATCGCATTGTCGCGAGGAACCTGCCATCCGTTTTTTTCTCTCTTTCTATCTTTCTCTTCCTCTCTCTCTCTCTCTCTCTCTCTCTTTTTTTTCTCTTTCTCTTTTTCTCTTTCTGCTTGGCAAAACGTATTTCCGGCAGCATTAGTCAGCCGTTCTAAATGCACTGTGCTAACTACGTTTTCGACGTTCTTCGTTTATCTTTCGTTCTAAACTCCTTACCTCCCCCACTCACTCCCTCTATTTCTCTCTCTCTCTCTCTCGCTCGCTCTCTCTCTCTCTCTCTTTCTTTCTCATCGTATCTCTTTCGATGTTGCGCCAAGTCTTATTTCTGACCAGCCCTTCTTTTCGTTGGATCGAGGTTAATTGGACACCATTAAGTCGCCGAAAATTATTATAAATTTGTTCGCGACGATTGAGTTTTGTATGTCACTCGTGTTAAAAAAAAATTATCATTATCATCATCATCATCATCATCATCATCATCATCATCATCATCATCATCATCAATTTTTATTACGATCGATCTTCTTCACTTAAGTTAATGTAACCATATTGAAATGCTTTTTAATTTTATTTATCTATCAAAGATAATTCAAACTGTCTTGCGTATTAAACGAAGAAGTCGAGTCGAGGTAAGAGGAAGAAGAAAAAGAAAAAGAGAGAAAAAAAGAAACAAAAGAAAGAAAGAAAGAAAAAAAGGACAAAATGCTTGCTTACCGTCATCGCTTATCTCGAGATTCGTGTAGCTGTCCCAATGGAGGATGGGATCGTGATGAGCCGAGGCATGAGGCACAGCGGGTGTTGGTGCTGGAATTGGGCCATCCTGACGTTTCGCATCGGTTGCGAAGTAAAGGGTCACAACACTATCGGGTGGACATCGTGGATCTTCGCATGCAACGTCAAGTTCCGAACGGGGAAATGACACAACGTTTTCTGTGATGACGCACGTGTGGAACTAGAAATACAATTCGTATTCGTTGTATAATATTTATATCTACATACATACATATGTATGAATGTATGCACATGTACATATATATATATATATATATGTACGATACGATTAGGTTCGCATCATTCTATTGTTCATTTATGTCTTTTCTTTTTTTTTCCTTTTTTTTCTTTTTCTTTTTCCTTTCTTTCTTATATCTCTTCTTTTATATATATATATATTTTTTTTCTTCCACAAACGTATTATTTCTCTCATAAAATTCTGAAGGCCGTTCATATCAATAATAGCTTTTTATAGCTAGACGATACGTCTAGTAATCATAGGAAATAATATAAAAAGATATTATAATTGTTCTTATTTTGATCTCATTTGTTCTAACATTATATTCCTTACCTGTAGCGAGAACATTACTTCTCGGCTTTGTTTGGAATATACCCTATGATAACATTTCACGAGAATGTCTCCTCTCAAGCGAAGACCACCGAGATTAACCGTGAACTCACGAGCATTCGTCACCGAGTACAAATCCGATGTGTAAACGGGCGTCAATCCTTCGTAGACTTTGAGGAACGCTCGACATCCGGTAGGCTCGAAGAGTGGCACTCCGAGTACCGTGAGGTGTGTCAAGTAAAGAGGAGATTGACTGATTCTCAATGACCCAGACAATAATCCACTGAAGTACTCTATGTATCTATAATTGACAATACGATGATACATTATTAATATTAAAATTCAATAAAATGTTCATACATTTTCATTTTATTTAATATAATATTTAATATAATATAATTATAGATATTACGTATGTATCGATCTAGATATAAGATCGAACGTTATCATTTATTTAGATGATTTATCGAAAAATAATTTAGATATTAACGAGATCTTTTCAATTGAATTCTTTTGTTCAATTTGTAACATTACGTGAGCTCAGAATTTTTTGGTTCACCCGGTATAAGGTAATAAATTAAATCGTGATTTTACTGCTTTCAAAACAAGAAGAGAAAGAAGGTGAGTGTATTTTTTGATACATTATTATGTACATTTTTATCTATAGGGTGGGTTAAAAGTTTCAAGACGATTCTTGAAAATTAATTACACTTTTTCAAGACTTTTTAGGATAATTTTCTTTCTTTCTCTTTTTTCTTTTTTTTTTTTCTTTTTCTTTTTTTTTTCTCACCCGGATCAATAAAATTACGAGCCTAGGGACTCTTCTGATGCATTTAAAAACATTTGGCCGACTCTTTATAAGGAAGTTAATTAAATTGTTATTTTCCTGCTTTCGAAATAAGGAGAGAAAGAAAAGAAAAGAGAGAGAGAGAGAGAGAGAGAAAGAGAGAGATAAACCTACTTTTTGATTTATTACGTCTACGTAAATACAAGGTTGGCCAAAAGTTTCAAGGTAATTTCTCCAAATCAATTACACTTTTTTTTTTAAAGACTTTTCAGGCTAATTCTTTTTGTCCATATTTTAAAACTACGAACGTAGGAACATTCTGATCCATCTAAAAACTTTTGGCCAACCATGTATAAGGAAGTAAATTAAATTGTTGTTCTCCTGCTTTCGAAACAAGGACGCAGAGAGAGAGAGAGAGAGAGAGAGAGAGAGAGAGAGAGAGAGAGAGAGAAAGAGAGATAAGAAAAAAAGCGAGAGAGAGAGAGAGAGAGAGAGATATAGGTAAATGTACTCTACTCTACTCTACTCTAATCTACTCTACTCTACTCTACTCTACTCTACTCTACTCTACTCTCTCGTAGATCTCGATAATAGAATAACACGTTCGTGAAAGCACAAGCATCGCTAACGACATGCTAATGCTTGCGGCTCGTGTAATTAAGGGTGAAACTCGATGCCATGGAATCATGTTGGGATCGAAAAAGAAGATCGAACGATCTTGGCAGGATGTGAAATAAGGATGAACGAGACAGGACATTACTCTCTCTTTTTTTTTCTTTCTTTATCTCTCTCTCTCTCTCTCTCTCTCTCGGTTATATTATAAATAGATATCACTTCGTAGTACAATGAACTTGATAGGAAAAAAATAATGACGATGACAACGTAATGTGAATGATAACGTAAAATGATAAAAAAAAAAAAAAAAAAAAAAAAACGATTATTACGTTGTAATTTACAAGGAAATAGAACGTTCCTGTTAAAATAAATATAGGAGATCATTCTCTTTTTATTATTATTATTATTATTATTATTATTATTATTATTATTATTATTATTAATATTTAAAAATAAATAATGAGAGAAGAATAACAAAATCAAACCATAGCGAAATTATTACTTAGCTCCGTAAACATGTTAATCGATGATATTTCTCCATTATCTCGTTAACAATGTTATAATGAAAGTATAATGGAGGTTTCTGAATCACGTATACACTTACGTACCATGTAATAATGGAATAACCGAGCATATTATTCTTCTCGCGGCTAATCGCGTTACGAAAATTACTCAAGATTGCTTGTAACAATACGTTCATTGAAATACGTGCATTCAAGATATACAAACTGGTAATAACTATTTATATATATATATATATATATATATATATATATATATATATATGTTTAGTTTCAATAACATTATATATTTTAAATGTATTTATATGTACTTATTTATGTATGTGTATAAGTATGTACATATAAGATCATTTAACTATAAACTACAAGAATATACAGATTATTTTAATTAATTCATATCTCTCGTTGATTTCTAACGTTTCTCTTCGTTTAGTTAATACATATTAACGATTCTCTCTCTCTCTCTCTCTCTCTCTCTCTCTCTATTTCTCTTTCTAGTTTAATAGTCATAACTGTTAATTGAATTCTAGGCTATGCATTTCCATAAACCGTATATTCGTAGGTACGTGTTACATTACAAACGTAGGACCATAAACTATTACCGAAGAGACCCGATATGTAGAGGTGTTGAAGATATATATATATATATATATATATATATGTGTGTGTGTGTGTAAATTTTAACAGGAAGGACAACATTGAAGAAACGTTAAACACGTCGTACGAGAGAACGTTATGATCGTGGTTCATTAAAGTTGTTACGTACAGTGCCTTTATACGCGGAGACGATGAAAATGATGATGACGATGATAAAGATGATAATGATGATCCACTATCATAACGTGGGTCAATGTGATGTATAATATGGTTATGAAACCGGACGATGGATATGAATCGTCAAGGACCCAGCCAAATCTTCTCTCTCTTTCTCTCTCTTTCTCTTTTTATCACTCTTTATCTACAGTTAATCAAAGTATACGTTTTCATAAAAATCTGATTTTCAATGTAAATTTCATTACAATGCAAATCGTTCTCGATTTACAGCCAATTATATTATGTATATCATTGAACTGTCGTTCTTTTTTTTTCTTTTGTTTTTCTTTTTTCTTCTCTTTTCATTTTTTTTCTTTTTTGTTTTCTTTTTTTTTCCCATTTGTTTTCTTTCTCATTTAATTTTCCCTCTCTTCATAATCATTCGTCCGATTGTTTTCTATTTATCATCTTACATTGACCATCATGACGGCGTTTAAACGATCAAATAGATACGAAGCGTAGCGACGCGACGCGACACGACGTTATTAGAATTTTTCATTTCCATGATTAGAATTCGATGTTTATAACGACGTTTGAATTTAAATCAACGGTTTATATAGGATTAAGAATGTCTCGTCAAATGGTATAAGAATTTTATTATCTTATTTCGCGACAATGTATAGAATGTAGAAATATATATATATATATATATATATATATATATATATATATATGTGTGTGTGTGTGTGTGTGTGTGTGTGTAGTGTATTTGTTTGGTAGAAACTATAACGGAATATAGTTTAAGGTTTGAAAACGACGTTAAGAAAGTCTTTCAGAATATATCCATCCAACCGAGATGGGGCCACGCCTACGCCATGGGACAAAGTTTATGGCGTTATCTGAATTATTCGAGATGAGGATGTACGATAAAATGAATTTTCTCGTCGTACGTCAACAGGTAGTATAACGTCGTTGTAACCGTTCTCTGTCGTTGCCTGTAAAGCCGTTACCTTCGATGTGATGGAACTTGCAGCGATCCGATCTTGTCATCGAGGAATCTTCTCATCGCGAACCTGTCCAAGGCTTGATCGCGTCCACCGCAGATGCTGCTGTAATTCATGTAAGCCGAGACCGCCACACCCAATCGTTCCTTGTTACCCCTTTTGTACGTTCGTTCGTTCGTTCGTTCGTTCGTTCGTTCGTGTTTGTTTGTTTTTTTTTGTTTTTTGTTTTTTGTTTTTTTTTGAAAAAGACACCAAAGTTAAATTAGATTTAATTCAAGTTCAATTTGGTTTGATTAATTGAAAATTTTTTTTTCTCTATTTCCTTTTTCTTTTTTCTTTTTTTTTTTTTTTCGTTTTTCTTACAAACGATAAGACGACTAATAATATAAAAAGGATAATCACCTTGCGTGTAAAACAACTACACGATTTGGAACACCGTTTAACCAGGAGTCCAGCTCCTTGCAAAGGGCGCATAATCTTTCCAAACTTGGTGCCAAACCTTGAGGCCATCCGGCTTCTCTTGTATTCGATTCACCTGCTCGTCCTGGCGATGATAGATTGAATATCTGCGAGTTTGTTGTAAAAGGAAAAAAAAGAAAAAAAAAGAAAAATATATATATATATATATATACGTATATAAATATATGTAAAAAAGGAAATAGAAATTATACGACATTAGATGTTAGACGTTAGACGACGAGACGATGATGTGTTCTTTTCTTTTTTAACGATTAACCTCGTACGTTCAATGGATTTTTTTTTTTTTTTAATATGAAAAACAAATTTTTATTCTCGCCAAAAAAAGAAAGGAAATATTCTCCTTCTTTCATACTTATTCTTTTTTTTTCTTTTTTTTCTTTTTTTTTTCTTTAAATCAATCCAATCACACAAAAAGAACATTTTTCATTTAGAAATCCACTTGTATAGATTATTTGTGAAGGGAAATATTTTTATTTATAAAAAAAAAAAAAAAAAGAAAAAAGAAAAATAAAAAGAAGAAAACAAGAAAATACGAACGACAATGTGTTAAAATAAAAAAAAAAAAAAAAAAAAAAAGAAAAAGTATTAGATGTTTACCATATAATTATCGGCATGTTTGCCCCTTAAAAGGGTCGTCGCATGTTCCAAAACACCTTGTGCATCTTCTCGATACCAAAGAGCAATTATCCTTTCCGTGACGTAACATAATTCCATTACTTCCGTGACCCTTCCACCGACGCCCTTTCCAACATCGACGGCAGACGAATCCGCGCCGACGCCAGGCGTCCTCGCGGGCGTCACCGACGACTGTACACCTTGTACCTGTAACACGTCATTTTTATAATCTTCATCGATGAATATCAACATTATTTCTCTTTTACGTTCAATTTATATTCGAACATTTTTCTCACGCTCGTAATTATGTAAAGAAAAAATAATAAAAAGCATACACACACACACGGACACACGTCCGTCTTGAGAAATGACAGCGCTTGGTAGATAACTTAAAATTACATTTTCTTTTTAAATCTTTCGATTAATTCATATTTTATTTTATTTCTTTATTTTATATTTATTATATTTATACATATCTCTCTTTCTCTCTCTCTCTCTCTCTCTCTCTTTTTTTTTTTTCTTCGACATATATTCATTCGAAATACACGAGCACTGATAGAAATCGAACGAAACACAATTCATTTTCTCACTGTAAAATGTGTCATTTTGATAGTCATCCGAAGATATAGTCGATTTATAAATCAAAAAAAGAAAAAAAGAAAAAAAGAGAAAAAAAATAGAAGAAAAAAAGAAAAAGAAAAAGAAATAAATAAAGAAAGAAATCAATTTATCAATGATCCTTTTTCTTTTTTTACCTTCTCGACTCAAACGAAACCGTTCGACATATTATCAGATTGTAACACGAAATTTTTTTTTTTTTTATTAGAAGAATACCATCAATGAAAATTTTCTCGTAAACTCTTTTTACTCACGTAAACATCGTACATCGTAATAATACAATTTTACACTATATATATGTATATATATATCAACGATAGATTTTCTTCTATGACGTTTTTATCACCTTTGTATATTTGGGCGCGTAAAAGATCCTAACGACGTAGCACTGCCGCATGACGTCGAATTTATGATATCACGATAAGTAGACATGTAATCCAGTTCCAGGAGTCCTAACGAGAACTTTACTATGTTCGTCTCATTTTTCTTTTCTCTGTTTTCTTCTTTCTTGTTGTTTTCCTTTTTTTTTCTTTTTTTTTTTTTTTCTTCTCGTAAGGAATAATAATAGAAGGAGTAATAAGAGAGAAGATAAAGAGGAAAAAGGACGGTGAAAGGCTCCGAGGGAAGAAAAAAAAAAACAAAACAAAACGGTTTAGAAAAGATAGAAAGGGATAGAAAGATGGAGAGATAAAGATAAGAGAGAAAGAGAAAGAGAGAGAGAGAGATAGAAGTAGAGATAGGAGGATGATGGGACCGCGTTCCTCGACGCACTGTCGAGTATTGTATTTCGCCTGGTTCTACGAGATAGAAGTACGCGCGAGAATTATGCAGCTACAGATTACGAGCTTCATAGTCATAGTCGTAGTTCGTAATCGTAGTCGTAGTTGTTACGGTCATATAGTATAGAGACGTCTTTAGACTTCGAGTTCGCTCGTATACATTTTAACTTTGACACAATTGTATGCGTGTATCTTTCCTTGTACACGTTCTACTTATATATACATGTACATATATATATATATATATATATATATATATATGTACGTGTATATATGTATAAGTTTATTATAAGTGCATAATATCGTCTTGACGTTATGTATGCGTTTAGTTCGTCCTCGGTTGGTACATATTCGCGTATGACGTAACGAATTCGCGCAGGTAGCGTGACTTCTCGTAACGAGCATAGAGCGTGACTTAGAAATAGATAGATATGTGTAATGTATATATACATATATATATGTACGTATGTATGTGTGTATGCACGCAGTTATACATGCATCGACATGATTATCTTTATTTCTATTTTCAATATATTTAAATTGCATGGTAAGAAACTTCTATCGATATCTTCGGAATGTGTCATAATTGTTCTCTTTTTTCTTTTTTTCTTTTTTTCTTTTCTTTTTTTTTTTTTTTTTTTTTTGGGGTTTTTTTATCCTCTTTTCTTTATTTTCTTAAACTTATGTTTGTCCCAACGAGAATGTAATTTTATTATTAATCATTATTACATTACAATATTTTACATTGTAATTTATATTAATTAGTTATTAATCGAACGACGTTTATATTGATAATTATATTATCTGTCTTATAAATAAGAATTATCGTTTTTAAATATTATTAAATTTTTCCAAGCTTTTCATTTAAAAGACAATGTAATTTATGATATTATTATACAGATATTATCTTGACTAATGTAACTTTCATTAATTATAATTTAATTTGATTAATAGATTTTATAATAATAATTATCTCGTCCTATAAAAGCAACAGTATTCGATCAATTAATATTAAACTATCTTCGATCGATTAGTTAGAGAAAAGTAATGGAAGTGAATGTCCCTTTGAGTGCAATTATGTGTCGTTGAAGTTTTCAAATGTCGACGAAGAAAAAAAAAAAGAAAAGAAAAAAAAAAAGAAAAAAACACAAAAAGAGAACACAGTAAAGAAAAAAAGAAAGAAGAAACGTGTGTTTGTTTGGTCGTATGATATTATGATGATAAATGATAGAAACATATTGGGATCGAGGAAAATCTTATCGATAGAAAAAGTTTCAGATAATAAGAAAGAGAGAGAGAGAGAGAGAGAGAGTGGGAGATACAGAGAGTGAGAAATAGATAGAAAGAGAAATACATCCTATGGTGTTATCGGCTTTCTCTTTCTTTCTCGTATCTCATCCTCTCTCTCTCTCTCTCTCTCTCATTTCTTATTTCTTTTTCTTTTTTTTTTCTTCGAAGAATTGGCTCCGACCGCAACCGTGAGAAATACGAAGGACATATACGCCACATGAGCGTTCTCAAATCCATGGAATAACATCTGCGGTAGAAGCTCAAGACGTAATAGCGATTTTACACGTGAGAGTTAACAGTGGTAGGGGATTTATGAGTATACGAAGGAACACGACACGTATGTGTACTTATATACCTTGAAAGAGGAGGGTGGGGAGAAAGGGGCCCGGACCCAGTAGAAGGAACTTGCCGCGTTATGATCCCATAAATGTATTTTTAGAGACCGCCAAATCTCTCCTTCTTACATATATATATATACACATACATCCATGTATGCATACATACATGTAACACTTCTTAAAGTCTTTTACACACACACACACATATATATATATATATACGATATCACCCTTTTCGAACCTATCGTGACCAACCGACACACCTTTTTTGTCGGCACGACGCAGGGCAATCGTTAAATTTTCAATTTGCAGCCGAGTCGAGTATACTTGCGTGGGTGAAACCGCTCGTAGATTCGGCAGGAGTCAACGAAAATGGCTGATAGTAGTTTGAAACTTGCCATAATGTGTACCTACATTGTCCGTCTATACGTTTATGAGAGACAGACAGAGATAGAAAGAAAGAGAGAAAGAGAGAGAGAAAGAGAGATAGAGAGAGAGAGAGAGAGAGAGAGAGAGAGAGAGAGAGGGAGAGTCAAGGGACATTTTCCTTTTGACCAATCGTATCTTCTATTTATGATCATAAATGTTCCTTCGAAATAAAATTTTCAAGGAATTTATATTACCTCGAATATACTTTTATAACATTCCAATCGAATAATAACTACGTTTATCTTTTTCTTCTTTTTTCCTTTTTTCCTTTTCTTTTCTTCTCCTTTTTTTTTCTCTTTTTCCTAAGTTACGAAAATAATCGAACAAAATGTCAACGAAATATTAATTGTTATGATACGAAGGTATAACGTTTAAACGTACGTATATAATAATAATAATAATATATTCCTTGTTTATTCACGTAAAAGTGATTACGTATATATTTTTCATGTGCGCCGTTTAAAGTCACAGAATAAAATATCGTTCGAATCGATAAAACTTTTTTACGACACAACTTACGACTCCCTCAGAATTCGGAAATATATATTTCTACTCTCTTGGTCATCTCTTGTGTAAAGTGACGTAAGTTCGAATATACGATCTACATTTTAAACATACATATATATATATATATATATATATATATATATATATATATATATATATATATACTTACATATACATAAACACGTTCAAGTAAAAGTGCAGAATCGTATTAAGTGAACCGGTACGAGGCGATTTTATGGTACTAACGCATATAGAAACGAGAATGTTATGCTTTGAGTAGGAAGAGACACCCACGTTATCTCTCTCTTTCTCTCTCTCTCTCTCTCTCTCTCTCTTTGTCTGTTTCTTCCTCTCTCCTTCTCGATTCGAGAGTGAATTCGATCGACTATTTAAAAGCTCGAACCGATCTCGAGAATTTATCGAATTGGCGTAATTTCACGTTGAAGGGCCCCTCGATATAAACAATATTACATCGTTATACGTTCTGAACTATATATATATATATATATGTATGTATATATACATATATGTAATGTGATTACTATAATTATCGTCTAATTAATTGAGATCGATCGCTGTCCTCCGAGTGAAACGTTAGAAGCTCTAATGGTGAGAGAGTGCAACCATATTACGCTCATAAATTTTCATTTCTCTCTCTTGGTGAAATACACGAAGCAATATATATATATATATATTTATTGCCAGTTTCAAAGAAGATGACCATTTACGTAGATGATCATTAACGAAGATAATATTTCATTTATATTGGAAAAAGAAAGAAAAGAAAAAAAAAAAAAACAAGCTTTTAATTTTTTTCCTTTTATACTCATACTTTTTATTCTTCAATGATATCGGTTACGTTCGTTTATATATATATATATATATATCAATTTGATTTTTTTATAAGAACATTATGTCGCAATTTGCAACACGTATACATGTGTAAAGGAAAATAATTATAGACATAAATATAAAAGTATATATACATATATACTTTGTTTTGATATTTACATTTTGAAAAAAAAAAAAGAAAATATAAAAAAGAAAAAGAAATAATTTCTTTTTGATCTTTATTCATATCGATATTTTTTCTTCTTCTTTAAAATAATTAGAATTTACGTGAATTATTTTGTATTTTTTAACACACACATACACACGCACGCACGCATGCGGAGAACGTGTAAAGAGAAATAAATTAAATTATAGAATAATAATGTATGTATATCTTATATAAAAGTTATAATATGTGTATGTTAGAGTTGTTCCAGCGAGATAAAAATGACCAGTGAAAAAATGATAATCATTGCCCACGCGATTAATCGGGTGCAATTGTTAAAGCCCATGATGTTCGTACGAACGGCAAACGGCGCGACTAATGTCAATTATCGTTAATCCAAGTAATCGACGACGTTTAATTTCTAATTGGATGTGTAACGTAGTACTACGTTTTTATACTTTCTCTTTTTTCTTTTTTTTTTGTTTCTTTTTTTCGTTTTTCTCTCTCCCCCTTTTTCTCTCATGATACATCCATTTGATTTTATTGGATAAATGTTGAAAATCTTTCATACGAATTTCCACTCGTATTTTTACAATATTTTTACAATATTCAATTAATAAATAATCAATCAATCGATCATCGAATGAATGAATTCATTCATTCATTCATTAATCAATAATTGATACTCGACATGTACTTTTATTTATTTATTTTTCTTTTATCACTTCTTCTATTCTCTCTTTCCTCGTTATACGTGAAAATTTCATTTTTTGATAGATATAACATAATCAGTCACGATTATATGGAATATCGATGCTTTAAGTAAAGCTTTTGCTTGAAGACTTTTCCTTGAATAAATTATCAATCCTCTTGATATCAATGTACATACTCGCTTGTTATCGCGGTGATAAATCGCGGTGATAGTTCCTTGGTTCGTATAATACGTTAGATTATTGCCGTATACAACGAATAATTTTCTTTAAACGTCGACGTTAATTCGCGGAAAACATCGGGCTAAGGTACTACGATGTAATCCGGTAGCTTTATATATTAAAAAGAGCTTTAATAAAATCACCCGCAGTGTGGGTACGTTCTTAAGAACGACTACAAAACCTATACTTTTGCATAATTTTTTTCTACAACGAGGGATACGATTATATATGTATATATATATATATATATATATATATTTAAGTACACATTAGTTATGCTTCGATTGTGTTGCTCGTTTTAGAAAAGTTTATGAACTTTTTTCTTTTTTTCTTTTCTTTTCTTTTCTTTATTACGCGAAAAGAAGAAGAAGAAGAAGAAGAAGAAGAAGAAGAGTAAAAACGTTTAAATAATATAATTCTTTTTTTCCTTTTTCGAAAAGAGAAAGAAAAAAAGAGAAAAGAAATTAGATAGAATCTTTAATCGATCGATCGAATTTCGATCTACAATCAAATACTATAGTACGGAATTGTATTTAGTAATTTTTTTTTTTTTTTTGTAATACTTGAGAATGACATTTTTACGATTTTCTTTTTTTTTCTCTTTTTTTTTTTTCTATAATACTCAAACATTACATTCTCTTACAATACAGGGATTTGTTTTTCTACAATGAGAAATATGATTTTCACAATTGATATTAAATTACGCTTTGAATGTGTTCTAGTGTTCGAAAATTATATCGAATTTTTTTCTTTTTCTTTATCAGGAGAGAGAGAGAGAGAGAGAGAGAGAGAGAGAGAGAAAGAATTTAAAAAATTTAATAAATATAACAAGTTCTAGAGAATATTGGTTTTTTCTTTTTCTTTTTTTTTTTCTTTTTCTTTTTTTAAGGTTTATGAGTAAAGAAAAAAAATGTTTTCTGCTTTAATTTATATCACCTTTATTACAGATCAAATCTACAATCGTAATTATATATTGAATATCTTTTATGATATTAGAAAATATACTATAATCTCGTAGGATAGAAGGAAACATGGTGTTTCGAATATAAATGTAACGCTTCGATCTGTTTTCTAGGAAGAATAAACGAAGGCACGTTTTTGATACAATCGGGATTTGTGCATCCTTCCGTATACACACACATATATATATATATATATATATATATTTATATATATGTACGTATGTATGCATTTATGTATACATATGCATATATATTCGACCAGTTTGTTTCAATATTGAATATTTAGTAAGGTACTTAAGAAACAGGACAAATCGCGAATTCTTATCGAAGACTATAAACCTTCTCTTCTAAGTTAACTTTTTACATGAGAAAGATTCTTCTCTCTCTATCTCTCTTTCTCTCTTTCTCTCTTTGGGTTCTATTCGATACATAAATATTTTCAAGAAACTTAATGAGACGAAGATAACAGTATGAAGAAATTTTAATAATACAGAATATGAATTAACAACGTTGAAAATTATACGTTGATATCACTACGAGAAAAAGAAAAAGAAATTGAAGAATAAAAAAGGTAAATTGCATATTATGAAAATGATAGCGCGGAAACGGTTAAATAAGGATAACCGAAAGATAATTATTCTAGTTTTAATATTTTCATCTTCTTATATACATATATATATATATAACGATATATATATATATATATATATATATATATATATATATATAACGATAGGCTCGATTTAAACGTATCGTCGTATTCGATAGGATTAAAAGGTAATAAGAGTTTAGCAACGAGCACGTTTAATAGTACGTCTAAAGATTCGAAAGGCCTCGTTCGAAAGATAAATAATGGCGAGGAATAATCATTCCGCTACTAAGATTATTTACGAATGAATGATAAATAATGGGCCCGTTTAAATTCAAAATTATTATATAGTGGAATCGAGATTAGAGATATATATATATATATACATGTATAAGAGAAAGCTCACCTGTTCTTGATGTAATAACTGATGTTGTTGTTGTTGTTGTTGTTGTTGTTGTTGCTGTTGGTGCATAAGTAATTGCTGTTGTTGTTTGTTTCTCGTGATCGTGTTAACGTTCTTCGTTTGCGATTCGTAACCCCCATTGTGCTGGAACAGTGAAAAGAAAAATAATAAAAATAAATAACTAAATAAAAGAATAAAAAAATAAATAAATAAATAAATAAATAAATAAATAAAAGGTCCTTTAGACATTTCAATCAAGTACGTAAACGTTTATTTTTATTTCACTTCGTTTCTCTTTCGAAGATAAAAAAGAAAAGGAAAAAAAAAAGGAAAAAGAAAAAAAAAACTGGAATGATGACGACAAACAGGATGTATGATGATTAATTAAAGAAATGAAAGTGTATTGTTCGATAAAATTTTGTTTGACAGTCTTAAATAAATGTCGTCGCCGTCGTCGTCGTCGTCGTCGTTTGGACTTTAATCCAAGTCCGAGTACGAAACCAATTCGTACTAAATTATATGGACTTTTGTAAATTAATATCGAAGTATTTTGCATTTAACGTTATTATTAAATTTAATATACGCCTTCGTTCTTTCCTTCGTTGAAATCGAATTCTTACTATTTCTTTTTTTTTTTTTTTTTTCGAACGATCGCACATCTCTTCCTTCTTTTTTTTCTTTTTTCTCTTTTACATTTTGCCAATAACATTGAATATCTCGACCTTCGACATTTCGAAAAGGAAAACGAAATCGAGAAATAGTCGAGATAATTAATAAACGAAACGACGAAAGAGTTTTTTACTGACTTTTGGCATATGACCAGGTTTTTTTTTTATCCCTCTTTGGAACGGAGTATTGTCGAATAAAAAGAAAGAAAAGAAAAAGAAAGGAGGAAGAAAGGAAGAAAAAGAAGAAGAAGAAGAAGAAAAGGATGAAAGAAAGAGGAAGAGAAAATGACACACCTCTCCTCTTTCGATGTGCAGGGCCGTGTGCCAAACGGTGAACGCTATACGATGCAAAAGCGTCTCGGTTTCTTCTCTCAATGGTGTCTCATCTTTAAGATTATTATTCATTTTATCCTGTCGTGTATCACCGCAACGGCAACAATTAGCACGTAACCAAGCTCGCGATAGCGAGCTACCACCATTAGAGCTCATTTTCATCGATCCTCGGATAATGTATTATCTATTATATTTATCAGGTGCGATACTTAATGTCGGCACTTTCAAGCGAGTCGTTTTTGTTTTTCGAAAAATATTTGCTTCTTCTTTTTTTTTTTTTTTTCTCTTATTTATCCCATTTTTAAACCCTGAGGGATGCCATAGGAACGACATGTTTCAAGAAGACAGGAACCATGAGCATAGAGAGAGAGAGAGACAGAGACAGAGACAGAGACAGAGATAGAGAGAGAGAGAGAGAGAGAGAGAGAGAAAGAAAGAAAGATGAATAGATAGAGAGAAAGAGAAAATAATAATCACGAAACACGTTCGAAGATCTACGTTTATATATCGAACGATCTTACAATGGAGTGTTGTCGGTAATATAGAAATCTATAGATCTCTGCTAGTTTATGTATACGGGAGTATACAAGGCACGTGTCTCTCGCACGTTGTCCCATACAATTGAATACGGCCACCGCCTTTTCTTCTTCGACCTCGTTAAACCTTTTATCACTTCACCTTCTTCTATCTCACGTCTTATTTCACGTCTTCTTTTTCTTTCGTCGACAGTTGATACATGAAAAATCGTCGTCTTCCTTCCAAGACTATTACGTACTGTCAGCCGCATCTGTCTGGTCGACATTGTACAGGCGTCCAACGAGATGAACTATTAGCAATCTTCATAAAGCTTCTTACGGGTGTCTCGTTGAAGGAAATCACTTTTTATTTAGAGAAAAAAAAAGAAAAAAAAAAGAAGAAGAAACGATGGATCCAGTGATCACGTGATCATCCTTTCTCTCTCTCTCTCTCTCTCTCTCTCTGTCTCTCTCCCTCTCTCTCTCTTTCTCTCTCTCTTTCACTCTCTTTCACATCAAATATGTTACTTGAGGGATCTCTTTCAAATTTCAAGGTCAACAGCGAATTGCTCTAAACATTTACACTCGTTATACCCTTGACAACGAACATAAAACGACAATAACAATTACGTATTTGGAACAAACTTATCTCGATTCATCGACAAAGACTTTCTTTTTCATCGATCGTTCGTACAATTATTATAAGAATTATTATATTATATAAACGAATAAAAGTGCTTTTCCTTTTTTTCTTTTTTCCCTCCCTTATAATTCTTCGATAAGGACGAAGAATAATACTTTGAGATCGTAGCGCGACCTGGGTCAACCGGAAAGAACGTCTGCGCCACACGGGAGCCGCCCCGATGCTGCGGCTGCCGGATAGAGGGATGAAATCCTGCACTCTGCTCGACTCGAGTAAAGCTCGAAAAGGGGCGCGGAGGGAGCGTTGTAAATGGGAGATCGAGGGGGAAGAGAGAGGCTCGACGTGGTGGTGGCGTCAGCTGGGAGAGAGAGAAGGGGATCCCTCTCTCTCTCTCTCTCTCTCTCTCTCTCTCTCTCTTTCTTTCTCGTAAGGGATGCAAGGACGGCATAAAAAGAGAGAGAGAGAGAGAGAGAGAGAGAGAGCTAGCCAACGCTCTGGTTACCATGGAGACCGTGTCGAGCGTGCGAAGTTACACGCAGGCTTGGTCCTGCGCCTGGTATACTCAAACTCCGTTCACAGAAAGAGAGAGAGAGAGAGTGTGAGAGAGAGAGAGAGAGAGAGAGAGACAAATATATATATATAGAGAGAGAGAGAGTAGTTTGCAGGAAATCTACGGACTCGTAAGGACACCTGTGTACGTTCCTATGTGCTCGTGTACATGAAAGGGTGAAGAACGTTCCGGCCTATGTTCGTCGTTGTCCTCCCCTTTCCCCTATTTTCCCTCTTCACCCCTTCTACGCAGTGCCTCTCCAAGCAAGGGAATCCCGGGCTGTTTGTATCCGGAAGGACGAGGAAGGAAGGAAGGAAGTATGAGGAAGGGAACTCTATATATCTTCGATTCCTTTCTACACTCCTCCTTTCTGCCACTCCCTTTCCCTGTAATTAGGGCAAGGTTTCGCATGTCTCGAGCACGCCCGCCATTATTTTTTTCTCATTTCTTTTTCTTTTTTCTCTCTTTTTTTTTTCTTCTTTTTTTTTTTCTTTTCTTTTCTTCCGCCATTTCACCCGTCGTCATTGCCATTAATTCATTTGGGATAGAAAGGAAGGGGTTTGGAGTAACTTGATAACAACATAACACGTTTGATGAACTTTGTTTATCGTAATAAAAAGGTTTTTTCTTTGTTCGTGTTTCTTTTTTCTTTCGGCATCCTTTTTCCTTTTTTTTTCTCTTTCCTTTTTCTTTTTTCTCTACGAAATATTTCTCTCTCTCTCTCTCTCTCTCTGTTTCTTTTTTCTCTCATACTTTTTCAATGTATTTACGCAAGTATATAGAATAATTAAAAAGAGAGATAGAAACTTGGAAGCCCCGTTCGTTAGAGAAATACTATCTTGTTGGAATTATTATTCTTCCTTTTGTAATAAGATTTATAGAACGGAAAACGAGATACGTTTCATTATTTTTTTCCTTTCTCTTTTTTCTCTTTTTTGTTTTTTTATATCTTTTACCTTCGTTTCCAACTTTCGATTGGATTTATATCACTTAGAGTAAAGAATGAGAGAGAAAGAGAAGAAAGAGAGAGAGAGAGAGAGAGAGAGAGAAAGAGAAGAAAGAGAGAGAGAGAGAGAGAAAGGGAGAGAAAAGAAAAATATTTGAACCGTTACGGAAGAAGATATAAAGTTAATGGCAGTGGTAGAAGCGCGGATGCGAAAATAACAAGGACAGAGTGGAATTTTACGAGAAGGTAAATCACTTCAGCGTATATATATATATATATATATATATATATATATATATATGTATGTATATACGTAGATAGGTATATAGATATCTTACCGCTAAGAACGGTGATTCGTCCTTCTAACTTCGTTTAGAAACCGCTAACAAAATGGATGAAGAGAACTGACGAGCAGTGGATACATGAATGTCCTTGGCACGGTATATAACATAGTTATATATCGCCAGATTCACGAGAATTATAAATAATTTTCAGATTTGAGATTACAGATTTAAGATTAAAAATTTCAGATTTGTTTGGCGTTTTCGAGATTACGAAGGAAAAAAAGGGAAACAAAGAAAAAAGAAAAAAAAGAAAAAAACAAAAAAACAAAAAGAAAGAGAAAACGAAAGAACTGTTTGAACCGTACAAACGTGGAAAATATCTTAGAAAATCTCTCGAGATGTCTTAGGTTATTTACTTTCATGAATTTCCGATTGGTAAATTCCACGTCGTTGGAGAATTATTATTGCGACGATATCGAGAGATTTCGAGTTAGATTGTAAATTATTACTGAGTTTCACCCCCCTCCCTCTCCACTCCCTCTCCTCCTTCTCCTCCTCTCCCCTCACCTCACTTGTACTGTTAACTCTTGTATATAATCTACATATATATATATATATATATATATATATATATATATATATATATACTCACTTAAATGTTTATCTATACAACCGTTCAAGAAAGATGTATAGCCAGTGTGAAAAAAGACAAGTACCTTAACGATTTTCGATTTAAAGAATTTTTAAGTTGCTAGTATTTTTATCTTTTTTTCTCACCCTTTACTTTCTCTTTTTTCTTTCGACGATAAATTTTCTTTTCTTTTTCTTTCTTTCTTTCTTTTTTTTCTTGTTCTTTTTTTCTTTTTTTTTGTTTCAAACTAGATCACAATCTCTCGTCGACAATATCGTTCCATTCAATCAAACGATTTTTCTAAATACTTCGTGCCTTTTTGCCTAAGTATTTATTACCTTTGCTAACTTGCGCAATTAATTCTCATATATAATATACATAATTATAAGTATTTATCTAACAATCGTAGGTAAAAAGAGATATCGTTGTGATGAAAGATAATTATAAAAAAAAAAGAAAGAAAAAAAAAAAAGATATTTTTTTTCTTCGAATCACGAAAAAAATTCTTTTTTCTTTTTTCTTTTTTTTCCCTTCGACGAGAAATTTCGTTTTAAACGAGATCATAGGTTTTCTCGAAAGAGTACTCTTTTTCTCTCTATCTCTCTCTCTCTTTCCTTTTCTCAGATACTCGCAGTTTATCTCTATAAGAGTAATATTATTACAGAAAGATATCTGTTACTACTGTTAGTTCATGTATTATATATATACGCTTATAAGTATTTACTTACTAACCGTTGAAAAAAAAAAAAAAAAAAAAGAAGAAAAGAAAAAGAAAAAGAAAAAGAAATGTATATCGCTGTATGAAAAATATAAAATAAACCTTAAAGATTTTCTCTTGGGATTTTCAAATCGTGATTCTTTCCTTTTTTTCTCTCACTCTCCCGGCAATGCTTTTAACCGAGATCATAATTTTTCTCTGTTTCTCTCTCTCTCTCTCTCTCTCTCTCTCTCTCTTTTCTTTTTTTTTCTAGATACTTTGTCTTTTTAAAAGTACACTTTGTATGGTAATACACCCCCTTGAAGAGTTCGAGGATCTTCTTAAAAGGCAATTCATGCACCCCTTGCAAATCGTGAGAAAGCCAAAAATAGTTTTCCAATGAATGTATGAACTATCGTTCACAGTTTTATTACGTTCCTATTTACCTTCGTACTTTTGGATTTTCTTTTTTCTTTTTTCTGTTTTTTTCTCTTCTTTTTTTTTTCTTTTTTCCTTTTACCATTTCCATCCGCTTGTTTCTCTCTCTTTCTGCTTGTTTTCTAAAACTCCAAGTAATGAAAATCTTGTTTCCCATTTTATGAAAATTAAAGAAGAAAACGAAAGAAAACAAAAAAAGAAAAAAAAGAAAAATAAAGATAGAAGAAATAACTTTAAAGAAAAACGTTCGAAGGTGTAGACCATAGATATAAATGATTTACGATGCGTATAACCTTTCTTCGAATTACGTAAGCTTGACTTCATTAAAATCCTGATTTTATCGACGCCGCTCGTTTCTCCTCTATCTTTCTTTCTATCTCTTTCTTTCTTTCTTTTTCTCTTTCTCTCTCTCTCTCTTTCTCTCTGGCGATCCATTCCTATTAACGTCGATTAGGTAGAATCTTCAGGTCGTAGGTTTGGTTTGGACATAAATTTTCTCTGTAAAATTACGACGACGACGACGTTAATGCGTACGAGGGTATAAAGAGAACTTCGAGGATTTCGAATTCGTCAAAATGATTATCGTAAATAAAAAGAAAAAAGAAAAAGAAAAGAAAAGAAAAGAGAAGAGAAGAGAAGAAAGGAGAAGAAATAAAAGATGATGAAAAATATAACAAGAGGATAAAGTGGATGATGAAGATGAAGATGAAGATGAAGATGAAGATGAAGATGAAGATGAAGATGAAGATGAAGATGAAGATGAAAATGAAGATGAAGAAAAAGAAGAAAAAGAAGAAGAAGAAGAAAAAGGACGGTAGCGTTGCTTATCGATACGTAATGATGGTAAATACGAGCTTAAGTTTAAGAGGATTACAATACTGGTTCCATATAAGGAAAGTTACGATACGGAATGTCTACAATCGACGTGACAAGCATAGGCAAAGTATAGAAATGTTATAAGATAGGTTGTTCGAGGGTAGAGAGAATGCGTTCGATCGACTAATCCTGACTTAATTGACTTATGCCCCAAGAGAGAGAGAGAGAGAGAGAGAGACAGAGAGAGAAAGAGAAAGAGAGACATAGATAAATAGAAGTAGGTACATTACGTTCGAGAATCACGTTGGAGATCAAAGGGAGCACACAGCTGTTGAAGAATAGATATGCGATCGAGTCGATCGTGACGTGCGACCTTTGGAATCGACTACGACTAAACGCATGATCATTATCTTCAGGAATATTTTAACATTTTCAAAATGCAAATATTAAAATTCTTTTATTTCTTATTATTATTATTATTATTATTATTATTATTTTTTTTTTTTTCTTTCGTAATTACAACGAATATAATTATTCAAGTATTTATAGAAGTTTCATACAAGTATAAATTATCTATATCAAAATAATCGATTACATCGATTATCGTTCATTCAAAGCTCTTTTAATCGTCGTACTCGATAAATAGAACTCCTATTGATCTTCATTAATTATTGATCTTTATTAAAATATTACAAGGAATATTATCAATAAATTCGTAAAATTCGTTTAGAACGATACTGAGTGATATGCTAAGGTTTGGTTGTTTTTTTTCGTTTTTTCTTTTTTTTTTTTTTTCTGAAAATAATTCGTAAAGAAGAGGAAAAAAGAAGAGGAAAAAAAAGAAAGAAAAATGAAGACAAATTTTGGCCGATTTTTCTTTTTCACGATGATCGAAGAAAATCGTAGAATAAAATGCGAAACTATATGGTATATAATATACATACATATATACATTTATAGCTTGGTAACATTGGTCACACGAGTCAAGGCCGTGACGTTGGTAAACAGGAAAGGTTTGTTGCGAGTAATAGTAAGAGCACGCGTATAAGCGAGTACACGTTGCCGACTTAATGGCCGTGGTATTACATAAGAGAGTCGAGGTTTTTGCTAGAACGTGCAAATAACGTTTAGACGTCCTACTCTTCTATTATATTTACTATCGACTTTTTACATCTCATCTTTTTGTTTTCTTATTAATACATATATATATATATATATATATATATATATATATATATATATATACATATATAAATACATACAAATGTATATATGTATATATGTATCATATATACATGTATTATAGATAAGCGTGTATGATATCACAGGAAGTTGTAACGATTCTCGATTACAACTCGTTTTGTTTTTCATCGAATATAAATACTCGAACAGCACGCGACGAAACGAAAAAAAAAAAAAAGGAAAAAGAGAAAAAGAAAAAAGAAAAGAAAACGAAGGAGAAATAATAGTTCGCGGTTCTTCTTTTTTTATTTTTTATTTTTTTGCTTCTTCTTCTTCGAATTGTCATCGATCCCTTATTTTACCTTCGATCTCTCGTCCTTCTCTTTTATTATATTTATTATCGACTTTTTACATCTCATCTTCTTCTATTCTTACCGTATAATAGATAAACGTTTATTGTAGATAAACGTTTACGATATCAACAGGAAGTTGTAACCATTCTTCGATTACTCGTGTTTGCTTTTTATCGTTATAATGGATAAAAAAGAGTACGCGATGAAATGAGAAAAGAAAAGAGTAGAAAAAGAGAGAGAGAGAAAAAAAAAAATACAAAAAGAAAGAAAGAAAAAAAAAAAAGAAAGGATAAAAATGGTAGTTCGAGTTCTCTTCAAATTTTCATCGATCCGTGTTTCCTTATTTCCTACTTTCTTCCTTCCTACATTCCTTCTTATCAACTTTCCTTTGAATATCGTTCTGTTTTCATCTTCTATTATATCTACAATCGACTTTTCACATCTCATTTTCTTTCTATCATTACATACGCATACATATATTATGGATAAGCGTGTACGATATCAGAGGAAGTTATAAACATTCTCGATTACTCGTGTGTTTGTTTTTCATCGATATAAATATCGAAACAATACGCGACGTGAATGAGAAAAGGAAAGAAGAAGAAGAAGAAGAAGAAGGAAGAAAAAAAGGAAAAAAGAAAAAAAAAAGAAAAAGAAAAGAAAGGAAAAGAATGATAATTCGTTTCTCTTCATTCAATTTTCATTGATCCTTATTTCCTTATTTCTCTCGGTTCTTCCTTCCTTCCTAGTTTTAGTTTCGAGTTTCGTTCATTCCTCATAGTCTCTTCTTCGATGAGTATGCGCCATAAATACGACGTAAATCGCGATAGCGATCGTAAAGACTGCCGAGGAAAGGAGGATGTAAGCTTATCTCGAGCTCGCCTTTATCGGTGACCTTAAGACCCTTTCGATGCGTTGCTCGCCGCTTTAATCCTTTCATGTTCACCGACTATCCAGGCGTTCTTTCTCGTCCATACTCATTCGACTCCCTCTTCAGAGACATTTGCAAACGTCATCGTCACGACGACGACAACGACGACGACGATCGGCACGATAAATTAATTCCCTTGGATCGTCTTTCTCACTCTCATTCACTCTCTCTATCTCTCTCTCTCTCTCTCTCTCTATATATATATATATATATATATATATATATATATATATATATCTATCAATCTATCTCTATTCCTCGTTTTCTTATTTACGATGACTTAGTATATTTTCGTCCTTAGACTTTACCACCGATGCAACTCGAAGAAATTCACGTTAAACGAAAGTCTTAACCGATGAAAGAGGAACCAAGATCAAAGGAAAATGTATAATGTAAAAAGGAAGAAGAGAGAAAGAAAAAAAACAAGCGAAAAATACTTTGGCGAATTCCTATGAGAAGACTGCGGATAGAATGTTTGATTGGATAAGAGAGAGAGAGAGAGAGAGAGAGAGAGAGAGACAGTTTGGTAACTAAGAAAAATTTCCTTCGTTTTCTATGGCAGTTTCGATTCCGTTTTTTGGAGGATTGCCAGAAGTCTAACTTCTTTCGGTTAGCCAATCGCTACATTTTCTCTATTTCATTCTCTATTTCTTGCTCTTTCTATTTCATTCTCTATTCTTCCTCTCTCTCTCTCTCTCTCTCTCTCTCTCTCTCTCTCTCTCTCTTCCACTCTTATTTTATCCAAAAGAAGAAGGAGAGAAAAAAAAAGAGAAAATAAGAAAAGACGACGACAGAATAGATTACTTTTCGAAGCTTCCAAGGATTCACCTTTCACCTTGTGAAAATGTTGTCCAGATGGACGTGAAAGTTAGATCACGAGCCGTTTACGAGCTCGATTCACGTATTTCGTTCACGTTCCAGAAGAGCCGGCTTGTCCGCGTTAACGTCGAATACCTTCCTGACAATTTACGAACCGTCTTCTTGAAACTGGATAAAATCGTTCGCATCCTTGACGAACGTTATCTCATGCATTTCTAATATCTATGTTTGTTATTGGGCCAACATGATCTTTTTTTTCTTTTCATTTCTTCTCTCCCTCTCTCTCTCTCTCTCTCTCTCTCTCTCTGTCTCTCTCTTTTAATCTTTCTTTCTTTCTCTTTTAGATAAATATCTATTGGATAAATATCTTTTCGAATGCCAATTTTTTTTTTCTTTTTCTCTTTCGTGTCTATATAAAAATTAGATATATCAATAAAAGTATAGTTATAGATAATATGTTTCTTATACTTGTTATACTGGTATAATTATATTGTATATTTAAGTATAAATTATTATTATTATTATTATTATTATTATTATTATTATTATTATTATTATTATTATTATTATATCTTCTTTCTTTATTACTAAATATAAATATGTTAATTGTATTAATCATAGACATTAATGATGTTAATTATAATATTAGACGTTTATGATATACGAGATATAAATTATATTTAAAATCGATATAAAAGATATTGGTATATGATGAAAGAATAAAAAATTTACAAGCGACAAAATCAAATCACATTTAAATAATACAATTTATATATTATTGTTTTATTATAATTATAAGAATCGTTATATGAATTTCGACTTTTATATGAATTTAAATAAATCCAAATTGTTAGAATATGACAAGTATCGATATTATTATTCTATTTTTTTTTTTTTTTTGATTTTCACAAATTCAATTTCCTTTCTTATCTTTTTCTTTTCTTCTTATCGTTTTCTTTCCTTAGTTTTCATTTTTTTTTTCTTCATAGAAAACAACCAAAACAATAATCAAACTTCCAAGGAATACAAATCGGATTGGAATGGGTAAAAAGGTAGAAAAATATTCTTTTTCTTTTTTCTTTTTTTTTTTTTCTCTCCCCTTAGACCGAAGAAACGTGCCGGGCATCTTACGCGATTCGTCGTCTCTCTTACATAGGGGTAATTGACAATGAGACTCTTTAGGTCCCGTTTACGTTCACTTCGGAGAACAAATGGCGGCAAATCGTAAGCCGACGCGTCCGAACGAAGTTCACTCTTTCTCTCTCTCTCTCTCTCTCTCTCTCTCTCGTGTCGGAGCGTCAATTAGTGTCTCGAAGCAACGCGCGACAAGAACGACGATCCAAATCGAGCGCACGAACTCGGGCGTAAATAAACATTTCTCTTTATATACACCACGAGATTGAGAGCGAGAGTGAAGAGAGAGAGAGAGAGAGAGAGAGAGAAAGAGAGAGAGAGAGAGAGAGAGAGGAAGAGAGGGAAAGAGAAAGGGAAACCCTATGGCCCTTCTGGGTCGATTTAAGAGATGCCCGTTGCAATTCAAGGCCGACGTAAAAGAAACGTCGAAATAATTCATCGTTCCGCTTGTTAACCATTTAAATCGGTACTACTCACCGAATGGATAAATATTTTTATCCTTTTTCTTTTTTTTTTTTTTTTTTTTTTTTTTTTTTCTTCCTTTCTATCGGATAAACGTAGAAATTAATTTGTATCGGAGATAGTCGAAACAAATTTTATCGATAAAATTTTGAAATGACCATTGAACGTGACAAATCAAAATCGAAGTGAAAAAGTTGTCGTAGACGGAGGGGTGGGAGAGAAAAAAAAGAAAAAAGAAGAAAAATAAAAGGAATAAACAAATCTAATCTATGCCATAGATTCAATTAAAAGGTGTTTTAGATCGATTGATCGATTGAAAATACATTTAAAAATAAAAAAAAAAAGTAGATCGATCGATCGAATCGATCGAGAACCCTTTTAAATACACTTTTAATACACCTTTTTTTTTTTTTTTCTTTTTTTTTTTATTAATACTCCCCGGAGTATCGAACATGTTTCGACTATCACCCGATATTAGTTTCGAAATCTATTTATACTTCCTATCGTATGTCAAGAATTGTGAATGAAAGGCTTGCGACAGACACGCGATGGAAGAGAAAATGTTACTTTATACTTGATTGACGTCTGGCGAATCGTTATCGTTCACTTTTCACAAGAGACTATTTTCATCTATTTCACGTCTATATATGTTTATGTGGTGTGTTCGTGAGAGTGTACGTATCTATGTGTGCGTGAGATAGATAGAGAGAAAGAGAGAAAATCATCTGTCTTTCCTTTGTTGTGTAACGAATAAAGACGAATAAATCAATGTCACGTTTTTCAGAGAGCTCTATCGCACTTTCTGCTACTATTACTCGTCGTTGTTGTCCCTCCTCTCTCTCTCTCTCTCTCTCTCTCTCTCTCTTTCTCTCTTTCTCTATCGTTACGGGTTAACGATAGCTCGAAAGTAACGTCGATATATCGCAAAGTTCCTAGCAAAAGATCGAGAAAAAAATCGCATCTCCCCCTCTCTCTCTCTCTCTCTCTCTCTCTCTGTCTCTCTTCCTTTTTTGACGAAACCGTTTTAAATCATCTTCATCCGTTCGTTTTTCGTTCTCGTAAATCATACCATCGAAATATTTCCGCTCTGGAAAGTAACGTTCTTTGAACTCGAACCCATAAACGTTTAGGTCACGGTACCTATACCTATTCCGATATTTCTTCAAGAGTAAGAGACCCTTCTTCTTCTTCTTCTTCTTCTTCTTCTTCTTCTTCCTATTTTCTTTCTTCCTTTTAGAGCTCGTGCTCGTTGCCTGTTATTTCACGTGTTCGAACGGAAACTTAAATCACTTTGGTGCAGTGCACTTGCACCACGGAATCCCTCGGACATTGGTCATGACTGTATTTTACTCATGTTCTCGATGGACATTAATGTTAACGCTTTTTGATTAGAAGGAAATAAAATATAGGATGTAAAATAATGTGAAATAAAATAAAATAAAATAAAATAAAATAAAATAAAATAAAGTAAAATAAAAAATTTATTTTTCTACATATCAGCCTGAACTTTATATCAGTGGGATGGGAGGGTGGAAGCGGAGACGGGCGGGAGATACGAGTTATCCCTGATAAGTTATTTTCATGATCCCTATTAGAGTTTAACTTCTATCCTATAATAGTCTGCATCACTGCACGAGAAAAACAGAGAGAGAAAGAAAGAGAGAGAGAGAGAGAGAGAGAGAGAGAGAGAGAGAGAGAGAGAAAGAGAGAGAGAGAAAATATGAACGTTGAAGTAGAGGAAGAAGAAGAGACAACAGTCTGCTAGACGAGCAGACCAGATGCCCACTACTTCACGCAATCTAATCCGGATTTCTAATCGTCCGTGGTATATTTCCAAGTTAGAAATCGTCCGCAACCGTCGAGGAGACATAAAGATACTTAACAAGAGTTATATAAAGCTTACTAGGAATATATGGATTACTCATTATTTAACTCAAAAGTAAATCTCGAAAAGACGTAACATAAAGTTACGGATTACCTGATCTACTAATTCGTTTTGCGAATTGATCAACCCTAATGGAAGATATCAGTGATACTTTCTAAATTAGATAGTAAGAATGATTAATGTCCGAGATTAATGTGCCGACAGCGAATATATATATATATATATATATATATATATATATATATAGAGAGAGAGAGAGAGAGAGAGAGAGGGACAGAAAGAAATGAATTACTAATGATTCAGAAAGTTTCTAATTTCGTTGTAAATAATCATTATACGATTTAATGATTGTATTATTTCTGTCATTTGATTGGATCTTGAAAATAATGTTACTTTCATCTGACAATAAGTAAAACAGAAACGGTTTCTAATTAGGCGCATCAATTTACATACTTTTCCTTCCCTTTTTTTTTTCCTTATTCTTATTCTTTTTTTTTTTCTTCTTTTCTTTTCTTTTCTTACGTCGTCGTCGTCGTCGTCGTCGTTGTAGGCTTAATAAGATTTCTTTCGCTTAAGAGAAAATTAATTTGTACGAATGAAAAAGTATGAATCAGGACGAAGGTACGAAAGTGGTGTTAACGTGTTTTGTGCGGCTACACATGCGGTTAAAAGCAACTTGGACGAGAAGATATCCGTGTGCTCCTACTTCCGTGAAAGAGTCACTCGACGCCTTCCAACGTCCACGCTTTGCCGAGCAAAAGACCAAAGACGAAACTGCTTCCTGATTCTCGTCTTTCCCTTCCGGCGGTTTCCGTGCCGCGCTAGCTATGCCGCGTCGCGCCATACCTACCGCGTGAAATAGCCACACATGAAATAACCGGATAAAATGTGTTTGCCCTGACTGCTTCACCGACCGGAACGAAATCTCTTTTCTAATCTCTCGTAATAATCAAAGACTTAATAGGAAAGAACAAAAAAAAAAAAAAAAATAAAAAAATAAAAAACAAGGCAAAAAAAAAGAAAGAAAAAATTAATGCTACTTTTTTCCTTTTCCTTAGTTTGTTTTCTCTTTATCAATTTTCTTTATCTTTTAAATATTATTTAATGGCTGACTTTTTTTACTTTCCCCCCTTTCCCCGCTCCCCCGCTCGATTAAGGAATAATAACATTCGTTTTTTTTTTTTTTTTTTCATTATTATGATCGAGATAAATTTATACGTAACGATACACGTACGTTTATTATACGATTAATTATATGATTAATTATATTTTTATTTATGATTTATCATTTATGATTTATATATAATTGAGAATGAAGAGAATTCGTAAATCATTCTCATCATCTCGGAATGAGAGATAAGAAGGAGCGGAAAATTTATCGTACCGACTGAATAAGTTTATGCAACCGCGATCATCTCATTCGAGACGTCTACTATAAATAAAACGTTATATCGTAGTTTTGATATACATATAAATATGTATATATAAATATATATATATATATGTATTTTCTTTTCTTTTTGTTTGTTTTCTGATTTATACATCGATCCTAGTTATCAATCCATCTATCTGAATACATATATATATATACATAAATGGTACATATATATATATATATATATATATATATATATATATATATACATACATACATATATACGTAGACAGGCTTTCATCGTCTTTGTAAAATTTAAGATATAAATTCGAGATGTTAATTTTAAGATGTAATTACCGATTCGATAAAATGGTTTTAATAACGATGTAACGAGGCATAATATCGTACCTTCTCTATCTTGATTGAGATTGATCTCAATCAATGTCGTCGTTATGGTTAATTGAACGCTTCTGGTAAATACGTAAGTATGACTTTCTTATCCTTATCGATTGCGAATTTCTTACAATCGATAGTTACGATGTAATTAAAGAAATTATCGATCGGTAGTAAGTTTGAATTTACAAATTCAAATCGATCGATCAGATCTAAAGGAATGAGTTTTCTTAATGTTTATGTTATTCTAGAAGATAGATCTTTAATAATTTTCATAATTAGATAGCTACGTATATACATACATATATACATAAATATTATACACCCAGTGCACGTTTCTTCCGTATCTCCATTAGATATCCGTGAAGAATTTTTTTTTAAAGTTAGACGGAGAGAAAAGAAAAAAGAAAGAAGAGCAAAAAAAAAAAATTGCTCGTTTACCTCCTCCCACGTATCGTGATAATTATTTAGGGAACGTTTCTTTCTTTTTCTTTTTCTTTCTTTTTCTTTTTTTTCTTTTTTTTTTTTTTTTTTTTTTTTTTTTGGCTCGATAAGAGGTTTTAAAATTCCGCGAAGGAAGAATTACAAATGTGAACGAGAATAGACTAGTGACGTAAATCGTCGGAAGGTCGAGAAATCGGGTTCGATACTTTATCCATGGATAAAGACAGAAATAAGTATGCTCGAAGGAAGGAAAGAAGGTAAGAAAGAAAGAGATGAAAGAATCGCGAAAGTTTTGTGATTTGAGATGACGTTTAACGTTTTCATTATGATATTAGTTGAACGACATTTTTATTTCTTTATTTCTTCTTCTTCCTTTTTTTTTTTTTTTTTTTTTTTATCATAAATAACCTTCCTTACAAATCGCTCGTATCGTATATGTGTATTAAAGGAAATTTCGTCTCTTTAATATAGAAGAATGAAATGAAACGAAATGAGAACGAGGATAAAGTTACCAACGGGAATAGTTGAAAGATCATTTGCTTCCATGTGTCCTCATTGCAAATAGATATCGACCACAGACGACGATGACGACGAAGACGACGAAGACGACGACGACGACGACGAAGACGACGACGATGATAGGCTATTCGTGGGTTACGCAATTTTGTTGATTAAGAGATCATTACTTTCTTTGCATTTATAATCTTCTTAACTCAAAACTTCAAAAATTAATATAAATATAAATGTATGTGTGTATGTGTGTGTGCGTGTGTTTGTGTGTTAATAATACATCATATATATGTATGAAGCATCGTTGATAAATCCTCGTAATCGAAGCTCGGCACGTAAAGTATTGGATATGAATTTTTTTTTTTTTTTTTTCTTATTCACCATGATAAGAAGTATGAAAATAAGTATGTTCACTTTCATGAAGATATAAAATCCTATAATAAAATTCTGCATTATTTAATCGTTAATAAAATGTTAGAAAAGATTTTATGAAAGAGGATATATTTAATTGAAGATAATTAAGGAATAGCATATAAATATATATGTGTGTAAATATATATATATACATATATTTATTTATTTATATATTTATATATATATATATATATATATATACATATCTACATATTTTCTAAAGGATAATAATTCAAGTATGTTCCATGATACCTCGATAAGTTGTGAAAGACTTGATAAAATGCGAATATAATGGGTTATCGTGAAGAGAAAGAGTATGCTTTAGAAGAGAGAGAGAAAGAGAGAGAGAGAGAGAGAGAGAGAGAGAGAGAGAGAGAGAGAGAGAATCCAGAAATAGCGATACGTTACCAGTGAACTTTGTTTACGATCTTTCGACTTTCTACGAGTAAAGCTAGCGAGTAGATTATCGATTATAGCTCGAATTAATCATATACATTAATAGAAACATTATGTGAAGAACGAAGGAAGTGACGAATTATATAAGATGAAAAAGGAATAAAAGGAAGAACAATAAAAAAAAAAAAAAAAAAAAAAAAGAAAATAGTTAGAAAGATGACGCGCATTATGCGATAGAATATAATATAATATAACTCGATTGTAATACTCCAATGGAATAGTCGTCGATGACGAAGGTTCTTGATAAAATCATCATCGTCTCGTCTCCCCCTTCCTCTCCCTATATCATTAGCTTGGCCATAAATAATCTCGTTGCTTTAACGTTTAGTTCAACTAAGTCGTCGCTTTCGTCCTCGTTGTCTACGTTTTTGTTACTTGAAACGACATAGTCGTGTGTCAACATGGTTTTTAATCATCATTCGAATGGTATTACAAGATTCTGGAATTTCATTTTACACATCGTTGGATTCTCTTTCACGTTTACATCATCTCTTTGCTTAGTTGGTATCTAAAAATGTCCTCTCTATCTCTCTCTCTTTCTCAATGTATATGAATCGTAGTTATCAAGTAAAATGCGCAGACGCTTTCAAGTATTATCCCCGGGAAATTTTAAACAGTAAAGAAAAAGGATAGACTTACCAATGTGACGAGTCGATAATTCCTATGTACCGCAGCATCACCGTGACAACGGACAACGGTTGACAACATCTTATTATCAAATATATCAATAAATCTTTATCGAATTTTTTATCGTGAAATTTTTAATTTCGTCCGTTCGCCGTTGTTGAAAAGTAATCAATCCATTCAGTACGAACATGTTCCCTTTAATTAAATCCCTTCGTTAAAGAAATCGATGTCCTTTCGATCATCACCTTCGAACATCATTTTTCTTTTTCTACCTTCTCTTTCTCCTCCTTCTCCTTCTTTTTCTTCTTCTTCTTCCTCCTTCTTTTCCTTTTTTTTTTTTTGTTTTTTAGTTTCCAAAATTGATGGGGATAAGAAAATGAAAATAAAAAAAAGGATAGAAGAAGGGGGAAAGAGGAGAAAGAAGGAAGCAAAGGAGAAAATAAATAAATAAATAAAAAAAAAAAAAGGAAAACAGCAGAAAAGAACGAAATAATAACCTTCACCAAACACTTGGGTATTACACTTGATCGATAACGATGATTTATGAATCAATAAGAGATAAGCGTTTTTTATAGTGGGGCCTTACGATTTGACCAGGGTAACGTAACCGACGTTATGTTGAAAGCGTCAGACGCGTCAGAAGCGCGAAGCGACAGCTACGAAAGCTGAAGAACGAGTGCGCACGCGCACTGCCCCGTCTCTCTCTCTCTCTCTCTCTCTTTCTCTTTCTCTTTCTCTATCTCTTTCTCTCTCTTATCCTTCTGTTCTTTTCTATCCCCCACATCTACTACTCCTACTCCTACTCCTACTCTGACTATGATTATGACTATGACTTCGACTCCTTGCAAATTCCATTCTTACTCTTTCATCTTTCCTTCCTTTTTCTTTTTCTTCCTCTTCTTTCCTTCTTCCTTTTTCCTTCCTTTCCTTTCCTTTTTTTTTTCCTTTTTTTTCTTCTTCTTTTTTTTTTTTTCTTACCTCTTTAATAATTATAAATATTATTCCCAATGATGCCACAGGACGTAATCATCGAAGGATAATCCATAAGCGTTGACACTCGTGAACAAATCTCAAGAATTTTCGATTAGAATTTTACAAATCACAAAAATTTTATATTATATTATATTAAATCGAATTATATATGTCATTGAATTTTCACGTGAAAATTTTATCCAATGAGAGATTTATCTCATTTTTATTTCTCATTACTTTTATCTTTGCTTTACTTTTTTTCTTTTTTCTTAGATTTCTTTTTCATTCCTTGTTCTTTCTTTATTATTTTCATTTTTCTCCATTCTTTTTTGTTTTCTTCCTCTTCTTCTTCTTCTTCTTCTTCGGGAAATAGAGAAATTATCGATTATATAGAAATTATATGAGATATCGTATAGAAATTTTCTTCTAGAGAAATAATTCTATGATTATCGTAGATCGATTCGATATTATGATAATAAGTATTACGAATAATTCGATTCGATAAATATTATAAAAATATTTATCGATAAATTGAAAAAGAAAAATAAATGTTACAACATTCAAGAAATTATATTTTCTTTTCTTCTTTTTGACGATAATTATCCTTTCTTTTTTCTGTGAATGTTTACGTCATTTCTTTTTCCAATTCCTCGTAGTGATCATTTTTTCATTGATGTATATTTATGCATATATTATGCATATATATATATACGTATGTGTGTGTGTGTGTGTGTGTGTGTGTATGTGTGCATTGAAAAGATTTAGATTATTATTCGAGGAGACATGTCGAGCGATTATCGATACAAATTTGATTCCAGATGCTGTATCACGTTTATCAAGCGAACCGGTTCGTCAGAGATGGATCATTTGTCTTGATCTTTGAATCTTCTCTCTTACGATCTTCTTCTTCTACTTCTTTTTTTTTCTTCTTTCTTTTTTTCTTTCTCTTTCATTTCATTGTCCTTGATTCTAAATCGTATTCTGATGAGATCGTCGATCCATCCTCTATTTCTCTCTCTCTTTCTCTCTCTCTCTCTTTCTTTCTTTCATTAATTTACCAAAAACCTGTTTTTTCTTCTTCTACGAATTTCGCTTCGATATATAAGTTTACTGAAAAGAAATTCTCGAATCACTTGGCAAAACAAAAGAAAAAATGTAAAAACGAGTAAAAAGGAAAAGAAACGGAAAAGAAAAAATTTTACAGGAAAATGTGTCTTTCCTTGTGAAAATTTCAACTTTCTTTTTTTCCTCTCTCTCTCTCTCTCTCTCTCTCTCTCTCTCTCTCTCTTTCTCTCTCTTTCTGTCGAGTTCACACCGCCAAGAGATTAATTCAGGGAAGCAAAAGAAAAGTGGAACGTTGAAGTTACATCTGGCCGAGAAAAGCCAGACGTGTAAAAGGATTATTGGATAGAATTCACTTCTCTGTTATCGATCTCTCGATCATAGAATATTTTTCTCCAGATCGGAATATACTATCGGTTAAAATCTTCGAGAATTTTTCATATTCGAAGTAATTCGTTCAATTCCAATAGTCAAACAATTTTTCTTCTGATATTAGATAATATCAGTTTTCTTTAATATCGGCGTATTTATTTCTAAAATTGTCGAAGATGAAAGAAAGAAAAAAAGAGCGAGAGAGAGAGAGAGAGAGAGAGAGAGGGAGGGAGGGAGGGGGAGGGGGTAGGATGGTGGGGGATAAAGTAACGTCATAAAAATTGGAAACTTTAAATGTCCTTTCATTTTAGTTACGCCAAAATGAAATTGTGAAATCAGTAAAGAAAGAAACACATATATAGATAGAAAATTCGCTAAAGGTTATAGGGTATAAGGGAGGCAGACTGTTACATTTTTCATTTCCGTCCGACAGAAAATCCTGCTTGAGAAAGGAGGCATTAATCCTTCGGAAGGACGTTTGAGATCTCGCCAGAGGTGAAAATCGAAGGAGGAAGAGGATGGTTCATAAATTTCGATGCACTTAGTCGCAGCTTCGGAAGGTCGATCCTCTATACTGTTGTTGCTCTTTTCGTTGGAACAAAAAAAAAATAAGAGACACACGTACGCACATACACGAAGTGTGTGTGTGTGTGTGTGTGTGTGTGAGAGAGAGAGAGAGAGTGAGGAGAAAAAGAGGAAAGGATAGTGAGATGACAAATCGTTTGTTACGGAAGGATGAACCACTACGGTGGTGGTCTGTTATCCTCATTCAACATTCTCCGTTGGCTCGAGAAAATCCAAATTCTGATAAACGAGCTACACGAGAAATACGATGAAAAATTCGTATATGAGTTTAATATTACGAAGCCATATCTTTTTTCTCTTATTTTCGTAAACATTTGTATCCATTAGACGCCTGCCGGTATAATGGTATTTTAATATAAACTCACATGAACGCGCACACGTACACACATACACACATACACATTATATACATAAAAACATTGTGAATATGAAATTAAAATAATAATATCGACTTTAATGAAATTAGAAACAATAGAGTAGTTTTATCATGTTCAAATGGTGTAAAAAATTTCAAGATTAATGAAATCCCATAGGAGAGAAGAAAAAATTTTACGTAAATAATTACATACTTATGTAAAGCGATATATATACATAAATTGTAACGATAAATAAAATGAATAGATATGACGAACGAACGATTTTACGATTGTTCTATGATATTACTGGGGGGTTTTTTTTTTTTTAATAAAAAGTCTGCTGAAAATTTCCTGAGAAATTACGATCCCCGATGTAAATACATAGAACTAGGTGACCATTAACTAAGTGATTACATATATAGATCCTGTTGATCGTGTGCGGTTGGTTATTCTCTTTCTATCCCTTCTCTCATTTTATTTTATCGTCCCTTCATATTGCCCTTCAACAATCCCCCTTTGAATTCTTCTATTTCCTCCTCTTCAATTCCTCCATCCCGTCTCCATTTTCCGTCTCTCCTTAAAATCGCGTCAAAGATTGAACGCAGGAAACCTTCCTTCCTATCTTCCTTACTTTGGTTCAACCCTATCTTCCGTGCCATAAATAAAATCTCACTGTTGTGTTAGAGTTTATATGCGCATGTAGATATATACGTACGAGCTAACAGATGTTAAGACGATGAAAACTCGTGTCGTCGATTTTATCCTCCTGTTTTCGACTTGGTGAAAGCACAAAATACACTTATTCCCTACACCAATACAATCAATGTATAAACACATACACACACACACATACACATATATACATACATATATACAAACATACACATAAATTGTTTTGGAAGGAGGAGCTTATTTTTTTCCTTATTTTTTTACTTTTTCTTTTGCTTTTGTTTTCGTTTTTTTTTTTTTTTTTACTCTTTCGATGAAATTGTTAAAGAGTGTGAAAAGAAGGATCGTTTCGATCGGAGATAGATACTTTCCAAATATTGATCACTTCGTGAAAGCTTAGAAAATTGATCATCGATTTGCATAACAATTTTGTACGATAGATAAACATTGCACGTTGAAATCATACCCATTGATTAAACGACAAAGTGATATTATTTTTCCTTGAAAATCACGAAACGATACTAAGTTTGATACTATGAATGATTGAATAATTAGATCGGATCTATATCGAGGCCGAACGATAGGAAAACGATAATAGTTCGTTCAACCGGCAAAGAACTTTATTGGTAAATTGATACGAGACTTTCGCATTGATTTAACGAAACTTTCCGTTGAATAGAAATTGCCAGAGAGAGGGAGAGAAAGAGACAGTCGAGAAAATATCGAACGAAATTCGATTAATCAAATCTACTCTTCCGTTTTTGTCTTTTATTTCACTTTCTATTTATTTTTCTTTTTTCCTTAATTCATTTTCTTTTCTTTTTCTATTTTTTTTCTTTTTTTTTTTTTTTTTTTATTCCCTTTCCCCCGTATAAATCCAAATTAAATCGCTCTTTGCGATAGGTAATTTAAAATTAAAAAAAGGTATCGATTTTAGATTCGAATCGCCTATCGTGTATATAAAGAGACGTATCTTTTGTTCGGAACCATTGTAAGCGTTCGAAGTGAGAAAAAAGTAGGGTGACCTGCGTTTGTGCATAGCTATGGAAAAAAAAAAAAAAATAAAAAAAAAAAGAGAAAAAAGAAAAGAAATAAAAAAGAGAAGAAAAGAAAAAAGAGAATGAAAAAGAAAATAATAAAGAGATCCGTTCTCTCTCTCTCTCTCTCTTTCTCTTTTACAGGATAGACAGAAATCGTATAGCCAGCTGCACCATTAAGCAGCACGTTCCTGCTGTTCTCTCTCCCTTTTACTCCTCCCATCTCCCACTTCCGAGTTCCCTTCCCCTTATTTTCGAGGTTTCAACAAACGTAAACCCTATTTTCCAGTCCCTCTTCTTATTTCGGCGAGCGACAAACGAAAAAAGAGACGACACAGGACACGCGTACAAATTTCTTCAGGTTCAAACGATGACGACAAGAACGGGAATCAAGGAGAAAGAGAAAGACCAGCTGCAGAATTTTTTTTTTTTTTTTTTTTTTTTTTTTTTTACAAAGACCTGCTCTCTCCGATCCCTATTTTTACGCTTATTGATGTACCCACCTTGATGTTTCTTTTGGATTAGATGGTTAGGATGCGTGAAGGGGGATGCGAAAAGGATAGAATATTATAAACTCTTTTGCTATAGTAATGTATGAAAGTATCATTTAAACGTCGAACGATCGAGCATCATTTAATTCGTTCGTTTCGAGTGAAGAGAAACGATTGGTACGAATGGATCGAGATGTATATATATATATATATATATATATATATATATATATATATATATCGATTGAGATGTTAATTATCGAAAAGATAGATAATAATCCATCCTGTTATTCTAACTCTTCTCTTCAATGGAAGAAGAACTCCTGGTGAGTTAATTAACTTGTAGGCAATGGAAGGAACGATACAAGTAAGTAGGTACCTAGCTATATCTAGCAAAAACGTCCGAGGATTAATCATGACCCGGTAAGGCGAGGCTCTCTCTCTCTCTCTCTCTCTCTCTCTCTCTCTTTCTCTTTCTCTCTTTCTCGTATACTCGAGAAGGCCTACGCAAACGGCATAGAGGTAACTTAAGTTTCCGACTTCTTGGCAAAGTAGTTCGTTATAAGACGACTCAGGTGGTGTGCGTAACGTAATTAGAAGAAAGAGAGAGAGAGAGAGAGAGAGAGAGAGAGAGAGAGAGAGACGATGACCTATGTTCACTGAGGTCTTCTACGTGGACTCGTATCCAACAAAGCATCATCTTTCCTTCCTCAT
>NC_060956.1:20344472-20349472 GCF_910589235.1 Vespa crabro
GTGTTCTTTTTCCTTTTTCTTTCTTTTTTTTTTTTTTTTGTTTTTTTTTTTCGTTTATATCAACACCAACGTTAACGTAGTTTTTTCTTTTCTTTTTTTGTTTCTTTTATTTTTTTTCCTCCCTTTTTTTTTATTCTTTTTTTTTTTTTTGTTATGCATATCAACGTGACATTACGAAGGATTTTCTTTTTAGGAAAGCACATTAAAAATTGGCATTTCTTATTAAAAAAAAGTCGCGAAGACGATTTCTCGTTGTTAAATTTTTTATTATCCTTATATCGAAATTATAGAATATTTCAAGAATAATTTTGTATCAATCTTGATATAAGTTTTTCTTTCGTTGTTAATACGACTATGTAAATATTTCATTTTTTTTCTTTTTTCCTTTTTTTTTATAATAATGCAGAAGAACGTTAATAACGCATAAGTATTTATCAAAGAAAAGTGAATTTTTTTTTTTTTTTTTTTCATTTACATTTCTTGTTTCGTTCGTTTTACTTTTTATTTTTATTTGTTTTTTTTTTCTTTTTTTTTTTTTTTTTTTTTATATATATCGAAGAGATATTTCTATCTACAGTAGATATTTACTTCGAAGCAAAATCTCAATTCGAATTCTTGGGTTTCGTAAATCACGTTCGTGTGCGCGCGCGCTCGCCACGATGCGTCTCCTTGGATCGATGGGCCAGCCTACAAAAGCTATTTATACGATCGAACAGAGTATAAATATTTAAAGTTAGTCGCTCTTGATTCATCACGAAATACGAATTTATTTTCAATGTTCCATAAATGGATTTGATTTCTTTATTGTTCAACTACCGATAAGAATACGTATTTGAGAATATCGAATTAAGGAATTATCGATTGTTCCTTTCTTTCGATAATAATCGATACGAATCGTGATACTAATCGATTATTTATCACTTTAGCAAAACTTTAAGATCACGTTGCCGATCGGATATCGTTTGGGTATTTAAGCATACTTCCGTATTAAATATAATATCAATCAAATATTTCGAATCAACGTGAAACTTTGTGTTATCGGAGATGAAAGAAATTTTTCGATACTCTCTTTTAGTTTCGTTCTTTCTATTTTTTATTTTTTCTTCCTATCTTTTTCTTCTTCATTTTTTTTTTTTTCTTTTCTTTTCTAATAGAAAAAAAAACGACGAAGGTTCGACCGCGAGAAGCACCAAAAATTCGCAGACCGCACGATGCGCGTTTTCTTCTTTTATCTCTTTCTTCCTTCTCTCTCTCTCTCTCTCCCTCTCTCTCTTTTTTTTTTCTTTGGATAGACGCCAAGACAAAAGTGAAGCCTTAAGGTGCGCTCAAATAAGAACGAAGAAAAATTGATACCATCGGGAAAATCGTCGATAGAAATTCAAAGATTTCGACATAAACTATATTCGAAAAAATAAAGATAGAATCGTTGTAACTGAATTACAACTTCCTGTTCGAGTCGAGAAAACCTTTTATCCGAACCTTTCACGAAGATACGTATCTTTCTCGTTCGAAAACAAAAAAAAAAAAACGAAAAAAAGAAAAAAAAATAAAGAAAAAGAAAAAAAAAAAGGAAAAGAAATAAAAAGAAAGAGAAAAAGTAAAATCTAAGCGATACGAGGAAGGAAAGGAGCATAAAATTCTCATGAAACTTTCATCTCTCGTTCGAACATCCGGAGTAAATAGGAAAAACTGTGAAACGCTTAGATTCGTCGAGCTTATACTTACTTTACAACTACATCGTATATGCTTACGTATATATATTTATATATATATATATATATATATATATATATATATATATATATGTATGTATGTATTACAATGAAAAAACAACAAAAAAAGCAAAAGAAAAAAGAAGGTAAAAGAAAAAGGGAAGATGCATTTTCTTAAAACTACATACTTTTAAATTTTTGTTTGCTCGTAATAAAAAAGAAAAGGAAAAAAGAAAAACAAAAAGAGAGAGAGAGAGAGAGAGAGAGAGGAAAGAACATAAAATACTTATGCGAAGTTCCATAGGTACTATTAAATGCAAGGAAGTGTTTCTCGCAAAAGAGAAATGAAAGAAAGAAAGGAAGGAAGGAAGGAAGAAACAAAAAAAAGAAAAAGAAAACAAGAAAAAGAAAAGAACATAAAAAACAAACAAACAAGCAAAGCAAAGCAAAGCTAAAGTCTATCGATAAGAAATAAAACGCGTTCAGCGAGATATACGTATATATATATATATATATATATATATATATATATATATATATATATATATATATATATATATATATGTATGTATATATATCGTATGCGCGTTCCATGTATTTGCGAGAGAAAAGAAAAAGAAAAGGAAAATAAAAAGGAGGAAAGAGAGAGAAAATAAGAATAAAAAAAAAAAAAAATAGAAAAAGAAAACGAAAAAAGAAAAAAGAAGAAAACAAAACAAAAAAAGGAAAGAAAGAAAGAAAGAAAAAAAAAAGAAGAAAAAATCGGATAAGTCTCTCGAATGCTCTCGCGTGCATCGACTCCCACTCGACTTCGCGAGAGTAAAACGATAAAATCGTGTTGCAATACAATTCGACGATAGTATCGTTAATGGCAACGAAACCGAATCGTCTGTCGTTGGTTCAACGTTACGATATACAAAACGAAATTCGAGAGAGAGAGAGAGAGAGAGAGAGAGAGAAAGAGAAAGAAATAAAACGAAAGATTTAACTACAACATCTTTTTTTTCTCTATTCGATCAAAACAAGAAATTATCATTTATATTATTATTAGAGCGAACTATTTTTCTCTTTTCTCTTTTCTTTTTTTTTTCTTTTTTTTTTTTTCTTTTCATTTCTTCTTTTTTTTTTTTACGAATATTCGTCGAACTAATGCAACTCATTTCCATGTTATAGCTCTTAGAGTTACTTATCTCTAGAGTTAGTCTCGGTTAGTCTCGGGTTTGGATTATGCGATAGATAAAACTTGATATTTTAACAGCAATGCTATCTTTCTCTTTCACACGCGTGCACACACACACACACACACATTCTCTGTCTGTCTCCCACTCTCTCTCTCTCTCTCTCTCTCTCTCTCTCTCTCTCTCTCTTCCAATAGATAGAGGATCCCGCATATTCGCTTTGATTGGGCTAACGTGACGTAATCGCGAACGTCCTTGAGATAATTTGCTATTTTGAAAATAAAATTTACCAAACGTTCTTTCTCGTTCTTTTTTATCGAGGTTGACTTTATCGAAGTCGACATTGGACTAAACTTTGGCACGTTTAACGTATATATGCGTTTAACATATTTACGTATATCTATGTATTTTTCATTTTTCTTCTTTTTTTTTTCTTTTTCTCTATTTTTTTTTTTTTTTCTTTCTTTTTGTTATTATAGAGTTCAATCGACCAATAATATACGATCTATGTATGTCACCAAGGGAAATATTATTTACCGCCTACCTCGCTAAAAAGATCCTCCAATTCTTTTTGAGATACTTTTCCCTTCATCCCTCGGGCATTCTTCGAACGATATCCCTTTATCGATGTCTCTCTCTCTCTCTCTCTCTCTCTCTCTCTCTTTTTCTCTCTCTATCAATCTATCTTTTTTCTTTCTTCCTATTTTTCCTCTTCGATAGGAGAAGAGAAAAAAAGAAATGCAAGCAATATAGAGAGAAGTCGGAAATAAAGTCTCGAGGATTAGAATTCTTCGAATATCTTAGAAGCTCTATTTTATCCTTCTCTTCTTAGTTTTATTTATTTAACGTCCGTCCTTGTCTTTATCTTTATTCTTCCATTATAATTGTCTTCGTTCACTAACAAAAATCATTTTCCATTGTCCTTCCTCTTTCGTTTTTCCTTTCTATCATCATTCTTCGTGTCCGCGTTTATCTGTCTCCTGTTGTTTCTCATTTTTTATTTTTGTTTCATCTGTTTTTTTTTCTTTCTTTTTTTTTTTTTTTTTCTTATCACGAAATTAATGTCCAACGAATGATTTCTTTCTCTCGGTGATATTCGAATCGAGATAGATAAATGAAAGTTTAGGGGAAAAAAAAGGAAAAAACAAAAAGAAAAAGGATTAAAAAAAAAAAGAGAAAAAAAAAAAAATAGAAATAGAAATGGAAATGGAAATGAAAGAGAATAACCAGTCCGATATAGTCTTTGGATATTATGTTTTTAACGTAATAATATATTATCGGTCGTAGTCGATAATCGTTGTACGGCCATATGTAAGCGATCATACAAAAATAATAATTTCCTGTTATCACGAATTATCGGTATTTAACAGTCGACCGATTTCTCGCAGAAACTCGCAGAAACTCGCAGAAACTCGCTTTGTAAACTTTCTCGTTGCGACAAATTCATGTCCGGAATAAGATTGGAAAGATAAAGAAATGAAAAGAAAGGAAAAATCGATCAGAAACGATTTCGAATTAGTTTAGATCGTACGAAATAGAACGAACGAAGGAACTATTATAACGTGCGTCGCGGCAAACGCGTTATTTAAACTTTTCGAATGATTCCTCGCTATTCCACTCGTCGATTTCAACGACGATAAACTCGCGTCGAGTAATTAACTCGGAAAGTAATCACGAGCTTTAACAGACCACTCTCTCCCTCCTCGAATCATAATTGAGCGAGACGCTTCGTCCTAATTTCACGGACACTTATCTTCCCTTCATACGTCTCCAGTCTAGAATCTCGTATGTATATACGTATATATATATATATATATATATATACATACATATATATATATATATATATGTATATGTATATGTATATATGTATGTATGAGGACAAAACGATTCTCATTCGATGAAATACGAATGAAAAGAAAAGGAAAGAAAACAAAATTAAAATAAAAAAGGTAAGGAGAGAAGGAAAAGGAAAAGAGAGAGAAGAAAAAAGATTAATAAAAAAATAACAAAAGAAAAAGATTTCGCAAGGTTTCTTAAACTAATACAACTTGTCCGAATAACACCTACGTGAAATCATGACGTTACTGTACTCTGTCCTTTTTCTCCC
>NC_060956.1:20354472-20386972 GCF_910589235.1 Vespa crabro
CACTCCGACGTACACGACGATTGCGCAAATATAATGTTAGATCATGTATAGTTATATACATGGTTTTATCGGGGCATTACTTGTCAAGCGCACTTTGGATTATCGCAAAGTGTAAAAGATATTTCTTCTAAGTGATGTCAATTCGTACGATCGACTGAGAACATATTCAGAACATGTCAGAGTCATTAGAAATTTTTCTTTTTCATTTTAACTTCGTTCGAGTTCTAACGTTAATTTCCTTTCAAGAAAGAAAGATTTCAATCTGATGGAATGAAGAGGAAAGAAAAATAAATAAATAAATAAATAAAAAAAAAAAAAAATAATAATAATAATAATAATAATAATGATAATAAAAAACAACGAATACTTTTAATATTTCATTGTTCTAATGTTTCTTCGTCTTCTTCTTCTTCTTCATTTTCGTTTAAAACAACGAATTACAAAGGTAATGTTGATTTGAATGATTTTTAATTTTATCTATCGTCATTATTGTGACGAGCAATGATGACGTCTATTATGAAATTATATCGATATCAGTTTTGTGATTAATCTTGTTGGATTTATTGAAGAGCGAATGATGATATCGAAGTAGATAGTGCGCGCGCGTGCAAGAGAGAGAGAGAGAGAGAGAGAGAAAGAGAGAGAGAGAAAGAGAGAGAGATAGAGAAAAAGAAAGAGAAATACCAATTGCATTTTATACGAATCGTTTACGATCCAGTAATGTGTTAATGAATCGACGATGAAATTCCAACGTAGGAATTCGTTTGAAAATGATATCAACTATACAACACGGTCGGCGGCCGACGTCGATAACAGTTAAAATGAAAGAAAAGAAAGAAAATCGATATATAAAGCGATTAAGTGAACGAATCGATCGAAGAGATTAATCGAGTACTTCAAGGTCGTATGTATGTAACTACGCTTCGTTAAATCGAATCTAAACGATTCGATCGAAGGTGGTTACTGGATTTTAATCGGAATGAAATCATCCAATTGATTTTTCTAAGATGATCAAAGATCGAACGTTTATATTTCTCTCGAACATAGATATATTCATTAGTATGTATGTATGTATGTATATATGTATGTATGTATATAGATGTACCGGGTGTATCATTTTAAATAAAATAATGAAATTTTCATCGATCTTATTGATTAGGTAATATACGTAAATAAATGTCTCGAACAAATGTTATTAGATTATTAAGGTGGAGAAAAAAAAATGTAATGTTTATTATAGTTATTTCGTAGACATGAGCCCCCCATTGTTGAGATGTCATAATTCTTTTTTTCTTCTTTCTCTTTTTTTTCTTTTTTTTTTTTTTTTTTTTTTATTAATGGAAATCGATACTTCGTGTTAAAAAAAAAAAACAAAAAATAAATCGTAGAAAATATCAACGCAAAATTCAACTGTCCGTAGAGAGAGAGAGAGAGAGATAGAGAGAAAAAATTGTATTTCGCTAACCCAAAAAGATTTTCGATCTTTTCGAAGTGGTATTTCAAACTTTCAATCGTGTAGATCTATATTAAAAATTTGTATTCGTTTTGTTGTGCAGGGGAAAAAAAATTTTTTTTAATAGATTACGAATATACAAAGTATATGCAGTTGTTGTAAAATTGAATTAATTTATGATGAAAGAGGAAAGAAAGAAAAAAAAAAAAGAGGAAGGAAAAATTCAATAAGACACGTCACAGCAAAAGAACAGCTTGCCTTGCCTTGACTTGCAGTGTCGTGTCTGCGTCTTTTCCGCGTCGTATACTTGTCGTGTCAGCGTCGTTTCCGCGTCGATTCGGCGTCGTTTTATGCGTCCATGTCGTTTAACTCCGCTAACATAATTATCGGCTATACAAAACAATGTTGAATCCCAATGGAATCTCATTACAGGAATTAATAATGATCCGTGAGTTTAACTCGTCGTAATAAAATAATAAATAATTAAATAAAATATAATACTTAAATAATAATAATAATTACAAATATTAATATAAATCTATAAATTCTATTTCTATATTTTCTATCTTTTAATATTCATCTTATATGTCATTTGATAATTAAAATATATCAAGAGATAATATTTTGCTATTCGAACAATTAAATCCTTTTCTATCGATCATTAAATCCTTATGTTATTTTTTAATTTAGATTTTTACTCACGTAATAAATGAATGAATGAATGAATTAATGAATGAATCAATTAGTCCGATCGAGACGATTCAAAACTCCGTAGGCGGTCTCTTATCTCCTCTCTCGCGTAGTACTACGCGATGCCTTTCCATGTTTACGCGAGATAACGCACCGATCGATAAGGGACCTTTTATGTGGATGCTGATCGTCTCACTGACCCACTTTTTCATGAAGGAAACGCTTAGATAAGCACACGCCGTTTTTTGGTCTTCCTATACAACGCTTGTCATTCCAGAGATCTCGAAAGAGATATTGCCTATTCGAGCATGTAATTATGCACATGCTAAATCTGAAGTTCATACAAAGTATACGAAAACATTTGCAATAATAATAATAATAATAATAATAATAATAATAATAATAATAATAATAATAATAATAATAATAATAATAATAATAATAATAATAATAATAATTGTTATATATACGGTTTATGGGATGACAATGTAAAAAATTTCTTTCCTTTTCGTTTAACATAATAATAATTTAATTAATTGAATAGTCGGAAATTAATCGAACGATAGGAACGTATTTTGGTAATTCTTGAATCGAAAATTCTCAATAACGAGAGAAAATATATTTATGTAAATATATTATGGATACTCTATTGAAAATGATTAAAGAGTACTTCGAATGTATACATGTATACCTACGCGATGCATCAAAAAGTTGAGAAGAGATCTTCAATTGTATTTGATGGTTAACAAATTATCATCATCGTCATCATCATCATGACTGTCATCATCATCATCATCATCATCATCATCATCATCATCATCATCATCATCATCATCATCATCATTATTATTATTATTATTATTATTTAAGTATCACGTGTGAATGCACAAATTCTCATTAATTCAATTCAATTAGTATACATTAAAAGAATGTCTATTACACGTACTCGCGAATATATGTTATGTATATACTTGTATATATGTGTATTTCGTTTCTTATTGATATCAGTGTGAACGGATCTTTAAGTTGATCTTTCCCAAGAGGATGAGATCTCGGTTTATTCGACGTAGTAGCCCGAAGGGATGAGAGAGAAAGAGAGAGAAAGAGAGAGAGAGAGGAAGAGAGAGAGAGAGAGAGAGAGAGGTAAGCTAGCTTGTTGGCCGATGTTGTGGTAGTCCAAGGTCGTCAGGATCACGGCGAGGACGCGGCCACGGTCGCTGGTTGAACCAATCGAGATGCATTTGCGAAATGCAACTTTGTTAAAAAGAATAAACAATAAAAAATATAAAATAAAATAAAATAAAATAATAACAAATAAAAAATAATTAATAAAAAATGTAATAATAAAAAGAAACTTTTTGAAAAAAAGAGAGAGCGAGAAAGAGAGAGAGAGAAAATGTGTGTAACATCTTCTGTGCTTAATAATGTTTCTCTCTCTCTCTCTCTCTCTCTTTCTCTCTTTAATACGAAGAGAATCCTTTGAAGAAGAAGGATGGATGGATGGATAAATGAATGGATGAATGGACAGATGGATGGATGGATGGATGATCCTTAAGACATGGGATGACGAATGAGATCGTTTTCTTCTTCCTCCTTTTCCTCCACCTCTTCTTCTTCTTCTTCTTCTTCTTCTTCTTCTTCTCAGTCTTCGGAGCATCGCAATTGCTCTCGTTCGACGACACAATGAATAATGATTGTGGTCTCGCTTTTAGAAATAAACAATCGAAAGGTAGCTTCTGGTGTTAAACCTATCAGAAAAATTCATTATCCTCATTCGCGTTATCGTATATCGCGTTATCGTCCCTTATCGATCTTAGTGATAACAAATTGTTTTGGTCTCTCATTCTCTTTTATTTTCTCGAATGTAATAGAATCAACGGGTAAAACTGATTTTCTACAATAATTAATTTTCAAATGAAAAATAATAATTAATAATTAATAGATATTTATTAAAAAAGAAAAAAGAAAAAAGAAAAGAAATGATCATTCATTTGATCGAACAATGTCATTTGAAATATTTTTATCGTAGTCGTTTAAATATTTTATTTCATGTCGTTGGACAACTTATATCTAACGTTGTTCCAAATGGACGTAAGACATTAACATAATTAGCTAACACAGAATGGAGAAAACGAAAGTGAGCAAATTACTCGTCCCTGCGGAGAATCTTGAGCGTTGGCTCCTTTCTGTCTCTGTCTCTGTTTTCTCTCTCTTTCTCTCTCTCTCTCTCTCTCTCTTTTCCATCTTCGTCGTCGACATTGCAAACGAGGCTCGTTACCTCGAAGGATCTCGCACTTGGTATATATCGTGTCCTCTCTCTTAATTGGCAGGACGAACGAGCCAAAGATTCTCGTACCGGCATGAAATTCTCGCCTTTAGTCGCGGCCCATTACGTTGTTATTGCATGACAATTAATTATTTTCCCATGCTGGCCCTTCTATCCTCCGTCTTTCCAGTCCTACCTCCCCTCCCCCCGACCCTCTATTCTTACGTCATCGTCATTTCTCATTTAACATTATTTATCGTTATTACCGACATCCGAAACGGCCGAACAAAATTTTCGATTTGCGATGCGATCGCCGCAAACTCGCTGTCAATTCGATCTTTATCGATTGACAAACATATCGATATATACTCGAATGTTCCTTCTTTCTCTTTCTCCACCTCCTCCTCCTTTTCCTCTTCTTCTTTTTCTTCTTCATAAACATTCTTTTCTTCTATTCGATGCGCGAAAGAGGTCGAACAAAGTGATATTGTAAGAATTAAGGGTGGGAGACGGGATGGATGGGGTGGAGGATGGGGGAAGGGGTAAAGAAAGAAAAAAAAAGGTAAGAAAGAAAAGAATAAGAAAAAGTAAGAAATTAAAAAAAGAGAAAGAAATCAATAAAAATATATTTCCAATCACAAAAAACTTTCTCTTCTGGGTTCGACGAGATAAAGTTTAAATGTTTGTTACGTCCACCAAATGTCGACGAAACGAACAATCCGCGCATGTATAAAAGGTATCGACCTTTTCTCCCCCTATTACACTCACTTGTAAAACCCGACGGACATTACTACGGTCTGGGGCTGCTGTTACCGTCCCCATTGAAGCCAGACGACTTTCCTTTTATCGCCAACCATTGTCGACCATTGTTCCATGTAACACCTTTTTTATGCACATTTGTCATCGGTTCTAACGATCAACCAACCTAAGACTATCGACTAGGAAACGAATGAAAAAAGAAACAAAAAAGAAAAAAAAAAAAAAGAAGAAGAACAATTAATAAAAACGACAACTACTACTAAAACGTTTTATAACGAAATTTTATTTTAATCCTTAAAGCTTTTATTATCCTTCTTTATTAAATCGAAGGATAACATAAGAAATAAGAACGTGTACTTTATTTCCAGCGAGAAATTTAATCGATAATTAATTCGAAGATTAGAAGTACCCACTTGCATATGTATTCGGTACGTATACGTACAATTATTTCGTGCGTTTTCCTTTTTTTTTTCTTCTCTCTTTTTTTTTTCGCTTTTTTCCTTCAAAACGAAAATACTCAGATGTAAGATAAAATTTTTATGGATTAACTCGAGATAAAATTGAATATATTATCATGGCAAAACGATCTTTACTAATCTCAAATTATATTCTCCAAATAATATGAAAACATTCAAAATAATTCACTTTGGTCTCTCATTTCGTCCTGAAATGCGTATCCTCGATTATTTACGAGGTTGAGGTATTAATAAAAAAAAAAAAAAAAAAAGAAAAAGAAATAAAATAAAATAAGAAAATAAAAAATAAAATAAAAAGAACAAACAAAGAAAAAGAAAAAAAAAGAAATGAACGAACACGTTCAATTCTCGGTTAATCAACAAATCCGTTGATCCTTTCATCGGAACGATTAGCGAAGGAAAAATGATAGTCATAAAGTTAACGAGTCAACGAGGGTGCGTATTTGTAACACGTTTCGCGACAAAGTGGCCATGGTGTAACACGGTCATGTGGTTTATCGTACGACAATGTCCAATGAAATTACAAACGTGTGTATATACATAGACGATACTAAAATGTATACGCAATACGATCGATCTAAAACGCCACGCACGATAGGTGTGATGCTGGATAACACCAGTCAGTCTATATCCTTCTCTCTTTCTCTCTATTTATCTATCTATCTATCTATCTTTCTATCTCTCTCTTTCTCACTCTCTTTTTTGCTTTGTGCGTGAATTGAATCGATCGTTGAATCGATCGACTTTGAAATCACTCGCCTACGCAGATTCAAGGAACGCCGAGTTTAATCGATGCTTGCTTGTTCTCTAAAGTCTTCTCTCTCTCTCTCTCTCTCTTACTCTTCGAAGTCGACTGATTAATAGGCGCAATTACCTCTCCGACCCCCCGCCAGCCTTTTTTCCCCACCCACCCTTTCTTCGTCGTCTCTCATTCGACCTCTATCCCTATCTACTCTCCGTCTTCTTCATGAACTACTCCGCCATGCAGAAGCAGCCCGTTCGTTGACTATCGGGCCCGTTCCATCCGCTTTGCCCGTTTGCGAGCGTGACTCGCAATGAAAGTTTGTAATTAGCGTCCTATGCGGCTTGCCGAAGCAGTCACGGATAATAAGGTGCCGCCGTCGAGGTAGCTTGCCGTTTGTTAGAATTTTTCCAAGATCTTCCTCTCTCTCTCTCTCTCTATCTCTATCTCTATCTCTATCTCTTTCTCTATTTCTCTCTTTCTTACGGGATCTACAGGAATACATAGACAACGTGATATTACGTACTGACTAACGGCCTCTGATATCTACAGCTTCTTCTTCTTCTTCTTCTTCTTCTTCTTCTTCTTCTCTACCTCTCTCTCTCTCTCTCTCTCTCTTTCTCTCTATCTATATCTATATATCTTTCTTTATCTTTCTTTAAAGCTACAATGATATAGCTGGTATCACGCTCTTGAGAGAAGGTAATAGAGCGATTTCTTCCGCCGTCGTGCTCGGCGACCACCGGTGATGCTAACGCGTGCGTACCGAAGCATCGACTTTAGATGGAATAGATAAAGATCGTGTCTGCTATCTCGGCAAGCAACATTCTTTGATATATAGCTGATTTGTCGATCTCACTGACTACGAACGAGAAGAAAATGAAGAAGGAGGAAATGATGAAGTTTCTCTTTCTCTTTCTCTTTCTCTTTCTTCTTTTCTTTCTCTTCTTGGTGATGATGTACCGACAAAGATATGCCTATCATCAAATTCTTTTATTTTGCGTGGTTCTAGTCTATACGCAATTCATCGCAAAGAACGTGATTCAAAACGGAATGGTAACGGCAAGACAAATGTGAACGCTAACGATCTGTGAGAACTCGAGTAGCACGATGTTGACCCTTCGACCGACGAGAAAGCACTGATTCCATCGTCGGTAGCTCTCTGTATATCCTTCGTACTCTATTTAATAACAATAACGATGCTTCCGTTGTGTTTACAAAACGATTCTCGCGCACTCTATTTCCTTATGCTTGTTTCTATCTTAGAGTTATCCCAAAGACATCGGTTTCGTTATTAATTACTTTTTCTTTTACTTTCCACTGGTTTCTGTTTTTCTTTTTTCTTTTTTTTTTTTTTTCTACAGCAACGTTTATCAAAGCTGTATCCCACGGCGAAAACTTTGATATTTCAAGGCAACAAATTTAAGGATATTGCGTGACAGTTTGACGGATAGAATTATTGCGACAATCAAATTTATTATCTTTCAGGTTGATCCCTGGAGGCGCTCGTTAGTTTAGTTTCGTCGAATCGAACAAAAATGAAATAAAATTTATTTCGTTTCTTTTAATGATGACTCATTAAATTTGTGGGATATGGAGTTCGTCTTTAGGAGAAAAAGAAAAAAAAAGAGAGAGAAGAATAAGAAAATATCCTCTGTATCTTCGAAAGATTTTCTTAAAGTATAGCGATCTTTCGAAAAATATTTTCGAGGATAACGCCGGGCAAAAAAGTTTGAGTATCCTCCCTCGTCCAAAGGTAGACCGTCGTTTTTCAAATTTTTCCGATCTTCGATCAGCCTTTGGGGTATTGGTTATCGAACTCAACTTCTTTTTTCAATTCTACCATCCACCCAAACGACCCACTTTCATTTCCTCGAAATTCGCGTACCGACGCACCACTCAAAGGCATATCGAGTCTCAGCATTACTTTTTCACGACGAACGTTTTTTTTCTATTCCTTTTTTTTTTTCATTGTTCTTTTTTTTTTCTCTACAACGCCAAACAGTTCTTTCTTTCCATCGATTTATTTAGGTCAATATAGTTTTATGCCGAGATCGAGACGAAAAAACCTTGTTCGAAAACTTTCTAAAGTTTTCTTATAGAATCATTTCATTTCGAGGAAAACGTTAATAATTATTTTTTAATGTTATTTATTTTAAATTCAGAAGAAAAAAAGAATAAAAAAAAAGAAAGACAAAAAAGAAGAAAAAAAACATACACACAGAGAAAAGAGTAAAGTACATTTGTATATTTACGCGCGGTCATCCTTTGCGTTCTCTCTCTCTCTCTCTCTCTCTCTCTCTCTCTGACTACCTATCTATCTCTATCTCTCTCGAGCGAAATAATAACAATAATAATAAAGTTTCTATATGGTGCATTATAACGAGATCGTTTGAATTACGGGAAACTTCTTCGAGTGGGCTTTCGTGTGTTCGCATTAGTTATCAAAATTAAATGTAGTAAAGGTAATGCGGTAGGTACGTGCTAACAATGTGACCTATTACCATCCGGAAAGCATTATCGTTCTCTCGGGAAATGCGTGCTTCAAAAGCGAATACTTCGAACGTAATACATACATACTTACGTATGTACATACATACAATATATGGATACAAGTACGTACACATATATACATATATAATGACGACCTATTACATTATACGATTATCATGTAACGAGTTTGCTTGAGTTAATTAACGAAAGTTTCCCTTTTGCGTATAATGCGAACGAAAATAAATAAATAAATTAATTAAATAAGAAAACAAATGTAAATAGTAAAAGAAAATACTTTGGGCTATAAATGCTCGATTAAAGAGGAAAAAAGGAAAAAAGCAAAAAACAATAATAAAGAGATAAAATCGGGTTATCTTTGTGGATCGTACGATTATCGATAGGAGAGGAAGTAATGGGGAAAGGGGAGAGACGACCCGCACGCTGATAATGTTAAACCTCTTGTGTACATCTCCCTCTCTCTATCTCTTATTCTCTTATTCGAGTAATCTGATCTGTAACGAGGTCAGAGGCGATACGTGACCAATTGGCAGACTGCAAAACAATTTAATGGGATTAGTGGCCTCGGATGAGGACGGATGAAGAAGGATGAGGGAGAGGAAACGGCCCTGTCTATCTTCTGTCAAATTTCTTGGTCAATGTTGGCACTTTGGAGAACGAGTCAAGGCAAACCTTAACCATCAAATGACCTTAACAGGTCGAAACGTTTACTAAAACATTATTTTATATCTTCTCATTCATAATTTCAAACGTTACAGAACAATATTCTACGTCGTACTACTATTAACGTCATATATCCATTAAGAACTATAACAGTTTTTTTTTTTAATTGGACGGAATAGAATAGTTCTTGTACGTAGAAGACAAAAAAAAAAAGAAAGAAAAAAAAAAGAGAAAAAAGAAAGAATGAGAGGGAGAAAAAAAGGAAAAAGAAAAGAAAAAAGAAAAAGAAAAGAAAATCATTTAAGGATCGTATTGATTAGAAGCTCATCGATATATATATATATATATATATATATCTTCGAAGATTCGTCTAACGATATCTTTCTTTTTCGCTTAGAGTTTTCACCCTTCGTTAAACGTTATAGAGATAGAAGAAGCGCATTGAACTTAGTATCTCTTTCATTAATCTTTCGGACAAGTTTCTCCGATAATTCTCATCAAGACCGTATAGGAACACTTCAAAAAATAAAGAAAAGAGAATGAGTATGAAGAAAAGAAAAAAACTATAACAAAAAGAAAAACCAAAATATATATATATATATATTTATACAAAGGTATATATTCATATATAGATGTATATACGTATATATATATATATATATATATATATATATATATTTTTTTTTTTTTTATTTTATCTTCATTTAGTTTCCACAGAAAGAACTTTCGCGGTTGGACAACGCGATTCGACGACGGTTAGGAAGTGTTAATAATGCTAATGCATCGGCCTCGAGCGAAACTCATAGCTATATACATCAATATTCATTAGTTCTTCGTTATACGAGTCGAATAATTTCGCTTGGCCACGATATAACCCACAAACCCACAATTGTATATATACATATATATATATGTAGTAATCGTGTATCTGTTGTATCCATCGCCAAGCTTATTGTATCTAACATACGAACGACAAAAGCAACTGTCTTTCATATTCTTCGTTTGTAATAGTAAGTTGTAACATTTTCTCTTTTTCTTCCTTTCTCTCTCTATCTCTCTCTATCTCTCTCTCTCTCTCTCTCTCTCTCTCTCTCTCTCTCTCTCTCTCTATCTATCTATCTATCTATCTATCTGTCCTTCTCATTTCCTTTCTCTTTTTTATACAAAGAATAAGAGACTACTTAAGATTAGACGTAAGGCACGTGCTAAATATATACGCGTAGAGTTCGAAGGTACGTCAAGCATATATGTAATTCGTTACATTCTCTCGTAGCGATCAAAAGGAAGTTTATCGAGAGTGTGTCGAGTCATTAATTTACAAGTGCATATGATTAGACGGTAAAACGGTGCAATTGGACGCATCGAATATGTCTAATGCTTTCGTTATATATGTGTATATATATATATATATATATCTAGGTAAATATATACGTAGTCTGAATCGATATCACATAGCGTGTAATTTCTAATGTGTATATGTAGAAAAGTAACTTGCCTTACAAGCAAATTTCACACAAAAATTAATTCTTGGATATACAATATATACATATATATATATATATATATATATTTTTATATTTTCATTTTTATTTTCAAAGTGATTTATCAAAACGGTAAAAGGAACAATTTAATGGCAGAAAGTAAGAGAAAGAAACAGAAAGAGATAAACGTATATCACCTAACATGTAATTTCTAATGCATATAGAAAAAGTACGTTTATAAGCAGTAATTTTATTCAAGAGCTATCTATTTAATTTTACATTTATATATATATATATATATATATATATATATTTTTTTTTTTTGCTTCCTTTTTATTTTTATTATCATTTTCGGAACGATTTATCGAAACGACGAAAGGGATACAATTTGATAGCGGAAAACATGATAAACGTGGAAAAGGAAATGGAATGAGAAGTTTCGCGGGCACGTTCACGTGGGGCGTATCCTTCGACAAAAGGATTCGTTTTGCGGACACGATTCGCGCGTGAACACTGGCACGCCCACGTGCCTCTGCTTTTCTTCTCTCGTAAAACTACCGGAATGCTGCCGTTCCGCTTCTATAATGTAATACCTATACGTACATACGTATATACACACACATATATATATATATATATATATATATATATATATATAAACGAGCACGCGCGTACATTATTCTCCAGTAAAATTGCTCTGTCCTCCCCATACCTCTTCCTCATTCTCTCATTTTCCCTCTCTCTCTCTCTCTCTTTATCTTTCTCTTTTCAATCTCTCATTCTCTCACTCAGTGTTTGTATACATTAGTGGTTGAGCACTTTCCTCCGAGCGATTTAATCATATCGCAATTAGAATTCCTCCCTGAACGACGAAGTATAAAGCCCGTACGCATTAATGGATATTCAATATCCTTCATGGTAATTACATATAGCCAATCATTTTATATTCACTTATCGTTTGTCACCCATCCAACATCAATTCCTTTCGCAAATAAAACTTTTCTCTGTTTTATTTCTTCCTTTTCTTTTTTTTCTTTTTTTTTCTTTTTTTTTTTTTTTTTTTTTCTTTCCCATTTCTCATTTTCATTCATTTTTATATTCATTTGTTTTTACTTTCTCTCTTTCTTTTCTACTACCTCGATCATTCTCCTTCTTGTTGGTCCTCCCTTTCTTCGACATTCCCCTCCACCCCCAACCGCCACCCTCCTCCACGCCGCCCCAATCCCTTCTCACCGACCACCCCAAGCCTTCTTTTTTAATTAAATCTCTATCAACGAACGAAGGAACGGAGGAAGATTCGTTGAGAGAATTTCTTTTCTTTTTTTTACTCCTTTCTTTTTTTTTTTTTTTTCTTTTTCGTTCTTTCTTCCCTTCCTTCCTTCCTTCCTTCCCTTTTTGCGTAATTCAACGAAAAATTGAAAGACGTAACATTGAGAGATGAAAGTTTTCTTTTTTTTTTTTTTTTTTCTTTTTAATTTCTTCTTTTCTTTTTTTTTTCCTTTACTTCTTTAAAAAGTTCAAAAGTTTTTCATCGATGAGAAGTACGACGTGAAAACTTTCAAAGAGATCGACCCTTTTGATCTTGCTAATAGAAAAGAATCAGGGAAAGGAGTGTGCGTCTATGTGTCTTTGCGAGAGAGAGAGAGAGAGAGAGAGAGAGAGAGAGAGAGAGAGGGGGAAGGAAATAGATAGAAAAAGAGAAATGATAGATATAAGATTTTATTATTAACTCGAAGGAAAGACCATTAAACAATGAAAATGTCACATGAAAAGACAGCTTAAGGTTAAATAAGCGACATTCTAACGATTATTACCGAGAAATCGTTTGAAACCTTGATATATAAAAAGAGAAAAGAAGAAAGACAGAAAGAGAGATAAAGATAGAGATAGAAAGAGAGAGAGAGAGAGAGAGAGAGAGAGAGAGGGGGAAGATAAATTAACAAAAATATAATACTTCTATATTCGAATCGTTTTTCATCATCTTCAGTGAGCCCGATATAATGTAATAGTAAAATATTATCTTAGAAAGAGGAAAGGATATTGTTACCAAAAATTCCGATTTTTTGGAATGGAATAAAGAAAAGAAAAGAGAGAGAAAAAAAAAGAAAGAAAAGAAGATAAGGGTTGTTGTTGTTGTTGTTGTTGTTGTTGTTAGTGGTTTCGAAGGCGTCGGCCGCTCTTCGTCGTTTCGATGTGCCGACCGTGGCGAATCAATTTTATGCAAGTCGTTTACGAGCTCCTTACGAGCCGTCCACACGAACGGAATAGTAATTCCGTCGAGTCGTCGCTCGTCGTAAAACGTTATGGCTGGTAATCCACGGTAAAAACCATGGGGGATCCTCTGCTTATTCTTTCTCATCTTCTCTTATTCTTACCTTGTCCTCTCTCTCTCTCTCTCTCTCTCTCTCTCTGTCTTTCTATCCTCCTTATCGTTCTAATTTTTTCTCTTTTTTTTTTTTTTGCACTTATTCTCGTTTCCGTTTGGTCCATAAAAGATGACAGGAAGGAAGGAAGGAAGGAAGGAAGGAAGAAAAGAGATGAGTAGAGAGTCCTGTTGAGAAAGCGGAACCGGAAGACGTTATATTACTTGTAATACCAAGTCCTGTTATTCATGGACAATGGGAGGGGATAGACTTATTCTCAAGAAAAGAATTTTCTTTTTCTCTCCCTTTTCTCCTTTTTCATGTTTTCTTTTTTTTTTCTTTCACAAATTTTCTTACATTTTCTAGACACGATGAAGACACGATGGTGTTCGAGGATCGTATAAGATGACAGAAAAGAAAGACAGTAATAGAAGGGTGCTGTTGAGAAAACTGAACCGGAAAACGTTATATTACGTGTAATACTAAGTCCTGTTATTCATGGGGAGCTAGACTTATTCTTAAGAAAGAATTTTCTTGTCTCTCTTTCTCTCTCTCTCTCTCTCTCTCTCTCTCTCTCTCTATTTCTTTCTTTGTTTCTTATTTTCTGAAATTTTCTTACGCATAATGAGATTTAAGATCTATGATAAATTCACTTTTCAAACTGATATTTTTCCGTATTCAACTTGAAAGACGATTTACTAGACGCCCTGATAACTATGCTGTTTGAAGAACGTATTTGTAAGAGGGTGTTAAAAAATTCCTTTTTCTCTCTTATTTTCCTTCGTCTATTTTATCTTTGGATAATAGAGAAAAGGGCGGTAGAAGGATTTAGAATTCCTTCGTCTTGGAATTTCTTCGCTTTTGTGGTGACCATTCGTCGTACGTTCGGAGCAATTCATTTCTCTTAGAATACCTTAACTCTTCCCCCTAACTGCCATAGAGAATATTTCCTTTATGTTACTAAAACGAATTTTCTTCAACTTTCAAAGCATACTGCAAATATTAACTACTGTTATTATATCTGGAATTTAGTGACTTAATCCGTTCTCCAAAGCTCGAATCAAAAGGGTTGCATTCATTTTCAAGAATGAATGAAAGTTCAATGGACGACGCTTCGTTGAACGGTCTCTTTTAAAAGACTTTACGAATCTTGGGAAAAATTAATTCGCAAAAAAAAAATATATATATATATAAAATAAAATAAAATAAAATAAAAGAAAAGAAAAGAAAAGAAAAAAAAAAATATATACGAATAAAATTATTAAATATTATCAAAATCAAAGTAATCAACGTATGAGTTTTAAGTATTTGATACTTTTTATGAGAAAACAAAAAAAAAAACAAAAAAAAACAAAAAAAGAACAAACAAAACTCAAAACGAAGATTAATACAATAATAATAATAATAATAATAATAATAATAATAATAATAATAATAATAATAATAATATATTAATTTTCAAATGGTTCTTCGTAAATTTTAATTAAAAAAAAAAAAATTATGAGGTTGAAGGAAAATTAATTACTTGCACGTTTCACGTAAATTCTATTTGCGACTCGTGTTTCAATATCGTAACAGAATGCTACTACTAGATAATAGATTTGAAAAGGTTTCTTTGTGGCACGTAGCAAAGCTGCACATTCATATAATCAGAACATACTATTCGAGCAACCCTCGAGTACAACGTACGATACTTAAGTATATAATATATGTCGGAGAGAGAAACTCGAAGGAGCATCGTTGAGGACCGAAACTTTCCAGTCTTGTCTTAGTGATGATATATATATATATATATATACACACACATATATATATAGATATTATTAGTCAATGCCTATACCTATAGAAAAAAAAAGAGAGAGAGAGAGAGAGAGAGAGAGAGAGAAGAAAAGAAAAACAAAAAAGATTAAAAAAAAAAAGGTATGGGAAAGGATAAACATCGATAGGATTCTAAGAAGGACTATTTCGACAATGTGAATTTCGATGATCGACCTCGAATAGATCATCTCTCTTTCTCTCTCCTTCTTGAGAAAGAATTCGAAGAGTTTTGTCTTTTTCTTTCGTCAATCTTTTCGACCCACCTCTCTCTCTCTCTCTCTCTCTCTCTCTCTCTCTCTCTTTCTCTCTCTCTGTTTGCGCAGTCTTTCACATTTTGTCTCATTTGCATAGAAATTAATTGGGCACAATTACGCAAGATTTATGGCGCCAAGAAAATACCGGCGTCACTTTGATTCTTATTCGTGATTATGCCAATTCTTCTCACCTTCGAAATCGATTTTATAAAATGTATACTTTCTTTATATCTTTCTCTCTCTTCGCTCTTTCTTTCTTTCTCTCTCTCTCTCTCTCATTCTCTTTTTCTTTCTTCTTTCGTATCAACATCTCGAATCTCAAAATGTATCATTATAATAATATAATTAAAAAATATCTTTGATATTTTTCAACCCGTTTCTCACATCAAACTCCTTTCGACAATCAGAGATATCATAAGTTTTTAAGAGATGAAAAATTTTATTGAAAAATATCGTCGTTTAGTTTATAAATCGTTCGAAATCATTTCTAACGAGCTGATATCAAAAGCTGATTCAAGTTCTTTAATTACGATCTTGCGATTTATCGAACGTAACATCGTTTCGAAATATACTTAAGAACAGATAAGGAGAGTACAGTAACGTAATGGCTTCATTTAATAACTGGACCAATGAGAGATAACGCGGCGTGAATATTCCTAAACTTCCGGTTAAGTACGTGGCTACCGGAAAAATTACGGAATCGATTTATTTTCAATGATTTATATAAAAAAAGAAAAAAAATAAGAAAAAAAAAAAAAAAAAAAAAAAATAAAAAAAAAAGAAAAGAAAAAAAATAGAGTTACGAGTCCATCGTACGTACGGAAACGAAAGAAACCGATTTGAGTCTGATCGAATCGAATCGAATTGAATCGAATCGAATCGAATCGAATCGAATTGAAACGTATCGAATTGAATCGAATCGAGTTAAATGAAGAAGCTATCGCGGTTAAGCTACATAAGTTGTGGGAACGAAAACTAACCAACGGGGAGGAGGGGGTGTATGGGGGGGGGTATGGGGGAGGGGGAAATCTTCGTGCTGTTTCATTTGGTATTGCGTGCACGCACATGAAAAGAGTCCACAAGAGCCGCGACACGCTTTTCTCCTTTATTCGTGCATGGCTTTTTGCCAGAATCGTTTTTTCTTCTTCTTTCGTCCCTTCCTCCTATCCCGCCCCAACCTGTCTCCCCTCTCGCTAACCCCCCCCCAACCGCCGCGCCCGCCCCCCTTGCTACGCCCCATGTCCTCGATATCGCTCAATCGATTTCACGGTAAAGAGATTAAATAAGGGAAATATATGTATTCATTTTAATTGAAGAATAATTTGGAAAGTTCTACACGGTGGGCAAATGTTTGTTATATCAATTTAATATAAAATTATAAAATTCATTTGCGCGACCGACACTAATCGAATCTGTCAAAGTATTTTTTATTATGTTATATTGACGTTTTTTTACGATTGCAATGTTCTTTTTTTTTTTTTTTTTTTTTTTACTACATGTCACTATTTCTATTAGTTTAATTTGTTTCAAACGATATTTACGTGTATTTTACAAATTTCTCAATGCCACAATTTATCATTCGATTTGAAAATAAATATTAATTTATCGAACGCAAATGTCGAATCTGTTTCAATATTTTCTTTTTTTCTTTTTAAGGATGCCATTGTATAACAATTCTTTTTTTTTTTTTTTTTTTTTTTTTTTTTTTTACAAAATATCACGTTTCCATCAGAAAAAACAATTTACGTGAAACGACATGTAGAATTTTTTTAGATAACAAAGAAAAAAAGGAGAAGAAGAAGAAGAAAAAAAAAGTAAAAATAAAAATAAAAAAGAAAAAGAAAAGAAAAGAAAAAAAAAAAGAAGAATAGAAAAGAAATAAGATAAAGGGTAATAATAAAGAGTGCAGAAAGTTAATATTCATAGAGATTAGAGCTGATTGTAAAAGCTGTGGCTTTGTTCGAACTGGCGGATAAAGGAATAAAAAAAGAAGAATAGAAGAAGAAGAAAAAAAAAGGAAAAAGAAGAAGAAGAAGAAGAAGATATCGATGACGTGTCTCTTGTGCCATCCTCCTCGTGGAGAAATTCCACGAGGAACCAGTTTGCGTTCTATCTTTTCTCTTGGGCAAACGGATCGCTAATATTTCGTTCTCGGTCGAGCGCCAAAAAAGAAGAACTCGTTCGTTCCTTCTTTCGAAGAATAATAATAATAATAATAATAATAATAATAAGAAGGAGAAGAAGAAGAAGAAGAAGAATAGAAATAAGAATAAGAATAAGAATAAGAATGAGAATAAGAATAAAAGCGAAATATCATGGAGGTATAATGGCCTAACGCGAATTCGCGCCTTTCGACACGGAAACAGTGCCGTACCTGTCAGCGAGCGTTATCTAATCGGTAAGAGGCGTTATCGGAGGAGGTCCTCCTTCTCTCTCTTTCTTTCTTTCTCTTCGACTTCCTATCTCTTTCAACGTTCTCTTTCCTTCAAACGTAACCTTCTTCTTGGAAATCGCGAGGTACGACGTAAAAGAGGTAAAAAAAAAAAAAAAAATATATATATATATATATATATATATATATATAATCACCTTGTCGGTTGCAGACGGCAAGCGAATCTTTTACGAGCGCGGCATTTCGAAGACGATCCTTTCGTTTTAACGGTCGATTTTAACGATTTTTATTTATTTTTCTCTTCTTCCTTTTTTTCTTTTTTTTTCTTTTTTTTTTTTTTTTTTTTTTTTTTTTTTTTTTTGATCATTTCTCTCTCCCTTTCTCCAACTCCCTGTCATTTTCTCACATTCATCCCTTCTCTCTGACGCAACCCATCTTTCCTTTTTTTTTTTTCTTTCTTCGCTCTTTTCTCCGGGACTAATTACGCTAAAAGGGCATAAAATTTTTGTCGGCGCCTATCGTCGAATTAATTCGATATTCCGGCATCGTGGTTTCTTCGCTTAATTGCGTCGCTTTAATGTAGACCGTTAAATGACGCGAATCTCGCACGACGCTCCTCCATTATCTCGCTTGTCGCTCTGTCGACGAACTTCGTAAAATAAACAAACGAATTAAGAGATTAGACTTTATCGTTATTTTCTCTTTTCGTTTTCTATACTCTCTCTCTCTCTCTCTCTCTCTCTCTCTCTCTGTTTATAAAAAGCAATCGCTTTTACTATAAAAAAAAATCAGATAAAAATTCTGTCAATGTTTTATCAATCTATCTTAAATCATCTTTTCTAATTGAACTGAATTCAACGGATTAAATGGATCAAACAATTTTTATCTTTTGTGAACTGTACTTTCAATACAAGTAGTATACTCATTGACGTCATTCAAGCGTCTCAACTTGGATCGTTCCGGAAAAAAGTTTTCAACAGATATTTCATTTGTGAAATATCGAAAGTATCGGAAAACATGCCTGGAGGATGCTTTATTATCGCATAAAAGCTGTACTATGAGAATGCGACGTCGTTGTTACCGTTCGGCCAACTGCTATCGTCGAGATCGAATGGAATTTCTCTTTTCTCCTTGGGCGCACGCGCGCATGTGTGTAGACACTCGCCACTCGTGTAGCGGGCGAATTTAGAACGGCAATAAGAAGAGAGAACGTCTCGTATTGCCCGTTTCTCTCTCTCTCTCTCTCTCTCTCTCTCTTTATTCTGGATAAGAAACAGACAGACAGAAAGAGAGAGAGAGAGAGAGAGAAAGAGGGAAAGAAAAAAAAGAGTTCGAAGGAGAAAAGACGAGAAAACTCATACATACGTATAGTTTTACGCGGTACAGAAAAAAATGTAATAAATAAAAAGAAGAAGAAGAAGAAGAAGAAAAAAGATAAAGAAAGAAAAGAAAAGAAATGCAAACAAAATGAAGCAATAAAGAATAATAGGAAAAATGTAAGAGAGCATAAGTAAAAGGGGAGAAAAAAGAAAGGCAAACGGTATTATACGCAAGAGAGACGAAGAAGGTGTACCTCATTGGTGGAACCGTGACCGTTCATCTTGCCGTCACCTCTGGTATCCCATTACCGGTCTGCGGCAAAACGCTCCAAGGATCGTTCACCTTCTCTTCGCATCGCTTCTCGAAAATGGCGCATCTCCGTTCTCCTCGCCTGTCGCCCCTTCGAGAGCTTCCTTCCAGATGTATGCGTCGAACGTGGTCAACCGAACGAACGAAAGAAAGTCAATGTATAAGATAGAGAGAGATAGAGAGAGAGAGAGAGAGAGAGGGAGAAAGAGAAAATGAGAAAGATGGGAGACGAAAGAGATGTGGAGAACGTAAATGCGAAAGAGAAAAAGAGAGATATATAATGGGAGAAGGGGAGAGGATAAGAGGGAAAGAGAAATAAAGAGAGAGAGAGAGAGAGAGAGAGAGAGAGAAACAACGATATAAGTGGTGTCACAAGAGGAATAGTAGATATACCGGAAGAGGGTGACTTTTGTGGCTCGACACAGGTCAAGGTCACACACGAGAGACGTCTCCCCACTAATTTTGGCACTCTCTTCTTTTCCCAACGATGGTTCGTCGACCTTTCTCTCTCTTTCCTTCCTTCTCCTTTTCCTCTTTCTTTCTCTCTCACTCTTTCTCTCTCTCTCTTTCTTTTTCCCTTATCGTCTTTCTCTTTTTTTCTTGTTCCTCTTTTTCCTTCTTCTTCGTCGTTGTCGTTGTCACCGTCCTTGTTCTCTTCTATTATTACTTCTTCTTTTACTTCTTCTTCTTCGTCTTCTTCTTCTTCTTCTTCTTCTTCTTCCTCCTCCTCCTCCTCCTCCTCCTCTTGTACTTATACTTTTACTTGTTCCTTTACTCTCTCGCTCTCATCGTGATCTTCTTTCAGATAGAATATCTTCCGCTCGATTTCAGATGGCTTATCGGAAGTATCGACGTCACGACGAGAGAATCGATCGTGCGATCGAATCGAGAGTATTAGTCTCGAGAGACTCTTCCGAACGTGCGTTTTACCGTACCGCAGTAAGTTCTTCCTTCGCTTGCTTTTTTTATTCTGGTCGAGTGGAAAGAACGTAGGGATCGATTTGGTGGTGTTAATGGTGGTGATGGTGGTGGTGGTGGTGGTGGTACTCGTTATACATAACTATATCGATTTTTTTATCTCCTCGTTTCTTTTTCTTTTTCTTTTTTTTTTTTATTTTCTACAACATATATATATATATATATAAAAAAAAAAAAAAAAAAAGGAAAAAAAAAGAGAGAAGAAATTCGTCAAAACTTTTTCAAAACTTTTATAGATTTTCGTTAAAGCGAACAATCCGATTGAGTTTTTTATTTCGTTCGATCAAGGATCACACGAATACTTTTAATCACTATTACTAAAGTTTTTCACTTGTAACATTAATCCATATAATCGATGATCTTTATCGATCATTAATCAATGATCGCGGATCGATTAAAGAGATACATAAAAGTTAGATAAAAGTGATCACGTTATAAATGTATATATTTATATATACATTTTATATATGTATATATATATGTGTGTGTGTGTGTGTGTGTGTGTGTGTATATAGACAAGTAGTCCTCGCAGCTGTAAACGAAAATAAGAACGCGATCGTAAAATCGAGAAATACGAATTTCAACGCGAATCGATCTTTCCCACGTCCTTCGCGTTAGAGCGCTCTTCGCTGACTGGAGAGACTCCGTAGCGCGCGTGCACGGAACCCATCGTGCTATCGGCCGCCAGGTAGAGCCAACCCCACCAGAAGATATCTACCAGCAGAATTTTCGTCCTCGCCGTATATTGCGATATAGATAATTATTTACTCTTCTACTTTTTCCTATATACAAGATATAACGATATCTAATAAATCACGATTTACTATAACTTTTTTTTTTTTGCAAAGTAGAGGAAAGGAAGTAAATGCGATTACTCGCACGGCTGATACTAAATTATTGATATATATATATATATATAAAAAAAAAAAAAAAAAAAAAAACAAGAGAAGAAAAAAAAGGAAAAATGGAAGAAGAAAAGAAACGATAAATTCGTCAGTGGTAACGATAAAGTTTTGAAAGATAAGTGTGTACATGTACAATCGTATGGGATCAATGAAATTGAGGGCATCCCAAGTACGATTACATGTCCGATCGATAGATCCCACGCGAAGTTTCCGTTAGGAAACTAAGATCCACTCACGCGATCCCTTCCGTGATTTTTCTTCCTTTATAATAACAAAGCGAGGAATTACCAATTTGAAGAAATTCTTTTCTTTCTCTCTTTCTCTCTCTCTCTCTCACTTTCTTTTTTTAATGTTAATATTATCTAAGAAAGACGATCACATACCTACACGTGACCAGTTTCTCACTTCCACAGACGTCCGATCGATTAATCACTCGCAATTACGCCTACGCGCGATCGATCGCACTTCCTTCGAAGTAAAGGATAATCCTCTTTACTCGACGCACTTATCCGAAGGATCTATTAAAAGGAAAGTAACTCGTACTTGGACCCATCGTGAGCCGGACCATCCCACGCACATAGTATGTCTACACATATAGAGAAAGAGAGAGAGATACATACATACGTACCTATATAGATATATACGTCCTATATATACCTACATATGGATAGGTACATCGGTGACAATTTTATCTAAATGTTTTATCTCTTCGGTATATACGCTATCGTATCTACACTTTGTAATTATCAGATATTAAAAGCTCGCGCTCTTTGAACCAAGTCCGATATCATGAATCCATTAACGTGGAGAGTTAACGTTACCGCTAAGACTCTGGTATATCATTATAATAATCACTTTTCTCTTATAACCTACAATTATATTAATTGCACGATGCCACATCTTGAACGCATTCCTGGGAAACGATGATAGTCACAGGTGGCATGAACTTGGAAAGAAAAATAAAAAAAAAAAATATATATATATATATATATATATATATATATATATGTATATAAAGATTCGAAGATTTGGACAAATATCATGTTATCGCGTATTTATGACAAACGATTGATTCACACGAACTATATATATATATATATATATATATACATGTATATATTTCTCTCTCTGTCTTTCTTACTATTTCACTATGATGTGTAACCTGTACTTCGTACGAAAGTAAACGGATATCTTATACAGGTAGTCCGACATCACGATTCTCTTCCATCCCTTCTTCTCTATTCCTTTTTCATCATCATCATCATCTTCTTCTTCTTCTTTATCTTCTTCTTCTTTTTCTTCTTCTTTAGGTTCTCCCAGGAGATTTCTCGTGACCTCGCGTTATGCGGACCACCTCGGCCTACTCCTACTCTCTCTCTCTCTCTCTCTCTCTCTCTCTCTTTCTCTCTTTTACTTAGCTATATTCAACCACTTTGTGTCTTTTTCTTTTCCTTTTTCTCCTCTCTTCTTTCATGTCGGTGGACTACCTACCAGCGGCCATTACGTACCACCAGTCTCACACTCGTCGCGGAGGAAAGCCGAAGCGTGGGTTAATATCGGCCGACAGTGCACCTGGATCGTTGCGTCTCTTGGATGAAAAGTGGAAGCGAGATGGAGGGATGAGATAGAAGAAGAAGAAGAAAGAAAGAGAAAGAGAGAGAGAGAGAGAGAGAGAGAGATAAGGTGGCGCGAAGGAAGTCGAAGGGAGGAGGACGTTTAAGTATCGCCTGGTTTCCCCGGTTCTTGCCAGCTGTTTACAATCCTGGAAGACCGAGGTGGTACATGCCATGGTACAACGTCCTGGTACCACCGACTATGGTAGCCACGACTTTCGTACTTGGTTAAGACGGGATATACGGAGGAAGGAACGAACGAACGAACGGTTTACAATGCTTACTAGCTAGCTCAGAACGGTCGATGCACCATAGTTAGAAATAACAACAACAACAACAACGACAACAATAACAATGACAGTGATAGTAACGAGAGAGAGAAAGAGAGAGAGAGAAAGTATACTCGAGTCTGAGAGGACATTGGAAGAGTTTCAACGTTTGCTGGTATTTCTGTTGCATTAAGTTCCACTTTCTCTGCTATTATTGTTGTTGTTATTTGCTGGTGTTTCTGTTGCATTAACTTCCACTTTCTCTGCTGTTGTTGTTGTTGTTGTTGTTGTTAGTTGCTGTTTCTGTTCCATCTTCTTTGCTGTTCTGTTGCTGCTGCTGTTGCTTCTTCTACTCCTTCTATTTCTCCTTCTTCTTTTACTCCTTCTACTTCTACTTCTTCTACTTCTCCTTCTTCTTCTTCTTCTTCTTCTTCTTACCTCCTCTGCTTACCTCGAACCAAGCTACCGGTTGTTCAACGAGCCAACGAGGGACAACGACGGAACTCCCTACTCCGGGATGAGGATTCTAAAGGTCGTTGCTTGCTCTAGCAGTATGCTCGATCGATCTTAGGGCGATGACAGAGAAAGCCGGGCGTGGTCCCGTCGGTTTAACCGAGATAACGTATCTCGAATTTTGTTGATCCCCCTAGCCGATAATTACCCATGTCTCAGATCTATGTAAATATCTCTCTCATGAATACTACGATCTTACTGATAATAATAATTTACTACTGTTAAGAATTATTTCTTCCTTATTCGTGTTCGCACATTGTACTAATGCCATTATCGTCATTTATAATCGCGTTGCATTATAAAATGAGCTTTTTCTTTTTTTCCTTTCATTTCTCTTTTTCTACTTTAAACTATAGAAAAGGGAAAGGAAAGGAAAAAAGAAAAGAAAAGAATTCACGAACTCTTTATATTAAATATTGTTAATAATAAAATTTTCAATGTTATCCTTCGAACGATTTAGAATCTTCGTATTTAATTACTTAGAATGGAATCATCTTATTTGTTGGATCATTCGTGATCTTCCATTTTGACGATCGTAAAAAACGAGAGAATCGAGTTCCAGGAATAGTCGAGCTCATATTTGCGTATTCGGAACACGTTCCGGAAGATATGCGAATTTTGGTAGTCGGCGGAGAAAAAAAAGTGAGAGATAAAGAGAGAGAGAGAGAGAGAGAGAGAAAGAGACAGAATAAAAAGAAGAAGAAGAAGAAGAAGAAGGAGAATAAGGAAAGAGTGAGAAGAGATGAGAAAGAGAGAGGAAGAACGCGTAGGATCACGTAGGACTCGCTAAGATTCGTTTGACCTTCGATCTCGTGGAAATCTCGGCCTCTCCATATCCGACGAACGATGTCGTTCGTTAGCTCGTTCCGCGTTTGCAGACACACATACACACACACACAGACACACATAGAGGGAGAGAGAGAGAGAGAGAGTTCTTAAGTGGTATCCTCATCGATTCCAAGAGACAAGAAATGATATCAATTCCGCGTGCCTCTAGCGATTCGATCTATCTCAGAATTGCGAGAGAATATTTTTATGTATATGTGTCTATACGACAGAGAGAAAGAGAGAGAGACTCAAGGTGAGAGAGGATATAAAACGTATGATTGTATTCAAAAGGACTTTACTGAGTTAAAGATCGTGCGTGTGTCGAATTTCATTTGTCAACAAAATAATGAGAAACAGAGAAAAAGAGAAAAAGAAAGAGAGAGATAGAGAACGAGAGAGAGAGAGAGAGAGAGAGAGAGAGATATCTCGTAACACCTTGGAAAATAACAAAATTACATCGTCGTATATCTCGTTTGTCGCATGACGACTCTTTCAACGATACCAAGAGCAATGGCTTGAATTTCAAAATGAGGATCGTGATGTACGAGAACAGTCTCTCTGTCTCTCTCTCTCTCTCTCTCTCTCTTTTTCTCTTTTTTCTTCTTGTTTCGTGCTACTGGCGGTCGTCTCACTCTCTCTCTCTCTCTCTCTCTCATTTTTTTCTTTATCTCGCGAATGAAGAGAAGCCGATAGCAGTGTCGATCGTGACCGTTCTCATAAATGTAATGAGTTCGAGTTGCTAATGATGGCGCGTTGATAATCATAGACATAGTTCGAAGGAGTGTACGAGGTGTGTTCTGGTTGAGCAATCAATAATCTTTAACACTGAAATCACGACGTCGGTCAATTTGCTTCTGGCCTGATTCAACGACTTGTGTATTCTCTCTCTCTCTTTCTCTCTCTCTCTCTCTCTTTCTTTCTCTTTCTCTCTCTTCATTAACTGCTCCAGGCAAATCGCTTCCATTTATGCTTTACGATCGACTAAAGAAAATCGTGAGCAGGCTTACGATTGTGTAACGCCCTCTTAACGCCCTTCTTCTTTTAATTTTTTTCTTCCTTTTTTCTTTTTTTTTATAATTTTTTTCTCTCTCTCTCTCTGTCTCTCTCTCTCTCTCTCTCTTTTTCTTTTCATTCTTTCTTCCCCTTTTTTACAAAATCGATTCGTTTCAATCGGCCCGGCGATCGTCTTTGAATTATTCCGCCTTAATCTTCGAATCCTGGACTCTTGAAACGGGTTCGAACGAGTGGAAGTAGAATGCCAAGGACGGACGATGCTAGATAATTCTATGGTGTACGAGAGCCTTTGATAAATCTACGAAGAGCACGCGAATAGTTTATGAATTCTACAGGTAAACCTTGGTTATAAAGAGATATAGATAAAAAGAGAGAGAAGAAGAAGAAAAGAGAGAGAGAGAGAGAGAGAGAGAGAGAGAGAGAGATAAATAAATAAATAAATAAATAAATAGATAGATAGATAGATAGATAGATAGATAGAGATAGAGATAAAAAGAGAGAAAGAGAGAGAGAGAGAGAGAGAGAGAGAGATAGAATCTCTTGTAAATCTAACGAAAATCCTATAGAAGATTTATATCAACGTGGATACTGCACGTTTCCTATAGGCATTGATTAAAATCCAAGTATAGTGGTAACCAGTGTTGGCATTAATACATGAACGAAGTATAATGTATTTTATAGTAGAAGTAGATCGAAAATTATCCTTTCTTTTGAAAGCGACTTAAATCTTTACCGTGAATACTTCGGCAAGTAACTTCCAAAAAGAAAAACAGAGGAAATCTTGCTCTCTCTCTCTCTCTCTCTCTCTTTATCATTCTTACCAAGACAACGTCCTCTGAATGTCGTTCAGTGCCGATCCCGCAGACACCATAGCAGTAGCTGACATAGGAGTAAAGATACGAAGAAGGTAAAACGAGTGAGTGAGTGAGTGAGTAAATAAGTGAGTGAGTGAGTGAGTAAATAAGTGAGTGAGTGAGTGAGTGAGTGAGCGAGCAAGGCTCGTGCCCTGCCCGGTGACTGAACTCACACCGCATTTAGCTGAGCGTTCGCACACACGCACACCCACGTAAACAGTGTAAAGAGAGACCTACGGAGGTGGAACTCTCATACATAGAAAATCTCTTACGGATACGATAAACGAACCGAACGTTCTTCGAAGAACTGAGAATCTCATCGGGAACTCGCCATTGCCGGAGAACTCGAATTAAGATGCATCTTCTGTAAGTGAAACAGTCTGATAGTGAGAGGGAGATAGGAACAGAGAGAGAGAGAGAGAGAGAAAGAGAGAGATGTGTGTGTGTGTGTGTGTGTGTATATGTTTTTGTATACATTTTGTCCGTGTGCGTCCGTGTATATTTGTGTGTGTGTGTTGCTGATGACTTCCGTTACGTTCTTCACAGAAGAGTAACATTCGTTCGTATCGGCGAATACAAAGAGGAAACTCCTCTTCTTCGAGTCCCCTCAACGCTTTTCGAAACCATCGAGATATACGAGTGAGCAGTTTGGCGCATGAAAGGATAAGCTGCTCGACTATACATACACACTAAATACATATATACATAGATACGGAAAGCGAGGTTCGCGACCCGTTAGACTCTTGTTCGTATAAGTATCTATCTCTGTGTGTGTGCTCATGTGTGTATGTATATGTATGTGTATATACATGTTACAATCACTCGAAGAAGAACACTCGAGGTCCACTCTATATAGTAAACTCAAGAAAAAGTTGTGCTTTCGTGCCGGCCCAAGTACGAGTATTGCATCCAACTGACTTTCGAGTTTTAGCTTCGGTTAAAACTTCAAATTAAATGACGAACGTGAAGGAGACGAGAACGTGACGTGACGAGACGAGTTCATCTAGTCGGTTGATTTACGTTATCTTGTTAATTTCAATATAAAATAAGTTTCTATTTACTTACCTTGTCTTCGCAAGTCTTGTGACAGATGTATTTGCATACTGAAAGTAAAAGGAGATTTTTATTAAAATTGACGCGTTTGAGTAGATTCATTATTGGGATTATATAAAGAGATTTCTTTTTCTTTTTCTTTTTTTTTTTATCATTGATCGAAAATATTAGTAATTACATTTTTTTTGTTCGAAGATAAAAGAAAAAAAAAAAAATGAAAGGCAAGAAATTTTTGAATCCCTTTAATTTTTCGCGCCTATTTTAATCTTTTTTACCAACGATCGATTGAAACGAATAATACCGACAACGTGTCTCTCTATTACCGAGACTCTTACAGTTCACGACTTTATCGACTCACCTCTACAGCACGACGCTTGCTTGATCACCGCCTGATGGCACAGATGACAAGGTCGGGGCTTGCGCAATTGCTTCGTTCGGAACACGTGACACTGAGGTTCAAAGTCGCTCTGAAATAGAAAAAGGAAATGAAGTAAGAAAGATTAAAATTATAGATGATTAATACGAAGAACCGTAATGGATATCGGACGATGACGGGATAAGAAAAAAGAAAAAAAAAAAAGAAAAAGAAAGAAAAAAAGAAGAAGAGTGAAAGGAAAGACGTTGACGAAAAAAGAGAGAGAGAAAAAAAAAGGAAATAGAGTCAGGCAGAATTCTTTTAGAAATTCTTGAAGTCTACATTATTTTTTTTCCTTTTTTTCCTTTTTCTTTTTTCTTTTCTTTTCCTTTTTTTTTTTTTTTTCATTTTAAAATCACATTTTCTCTCGATCCATTTGAATCTGACGACTCCGAGGTTGCTTCTTTTTAAGTGAAAAAAAAAAAAAGAAAAAAAAGAAAAGAAAAGAAATGGAACGATTGTGTAACTTTTGATCTATTTCTTTCTTTTCTCTTTTAAAATAAATTTCTATATCTTTTAATAAGTATCTAATTTGTCTTTAAAATCTCGACTGCGTGAGAAACTGAATGTTGCAAGGATATTGGGTCGAGTGAAATCGTAAAAGCAATTTGTCCAACGTTATTACCTGTCCGACTGTTAACATTGTCATGTAAAGAGAGAAAAAAAATAAAAGAAAGAAATATAAAAAAAAAAAAAAAAAAAAAAAAAAATAAAAAAGAAATAGAAAAGAAAAATATGCGAATACAAAAGTCAACTTGTTAAAACAACGGAGTTTAACGGAGCCGTAAGATCGACAATAGCGGCATTGGGAAAGTTATGTACAAGCAAGCTAGTAAGCAAGCAAGCAAGCAAGCAAGCAAGCAAGCAAGCAACCAAGCAAGCAAGCAAATGCCCGCGGCGGCATCTACGATCCATCCCATGGGTGCACGGTTTGCAATTATAGTCACGCAAAGCTTCGATCTACCATGAGAAGTGAATACCCTATGGTTTCACCCACATTCAACGGCACCCATCTATACATCCATCCATCCATCCACCCAACCATCCATCCATCCATTTATCTATCTATCCGTCCGTCCATTTATACATCCCGAATTCCCAGGAAACAATCGAGGACGAGACAACTGTCAGTCAAATTTTCTTTCTTGGCCTACTTGACGTTTAAGATATACCTATATTATTCTATGTGAACGCAAAATTATCCATGGCGAATGTATAAACGAATGAAGATCACGACATGCGATATAAAATCATACGATAATACGAGATTCGTTTAATAAAAATTGTATTTACCGATAAATTGAACCCTATATATTATTATTATTATTATTATTATTATTATTATTATTATAGTCTTGGTTTTTTTTTCTTTTGTTTTTTTTTTTTTTTTTTTTAGAAATTTATTATATTTAAATAGATGGAATTGAATTAATACGAGGGATATATAATAGAAAATAATAATGATATCATAAAATGGAGCTATTGTCTTCATTTATCTTTGATAAATGTATCAAGTCGTATATTACTAATGAAATATCTTAGAACGATGGTATCATTAATATATCTTAATCATAAGCTTTGTCGGAACACTTCCCCTGTAATTACGACGTCACGATCTCCAGAGAGAGTAACGAGAACGGAAAGAAGGCGAGTTTCAGGTGCGACTACTATACATATATATATACATATATATATATATATATATATATATATATATATGGTGTTGGAACGTACATAGATGCTTTTTAAATCCCGTCCTCTTTTCGTTGATCAGTAAACCGTAACGTTACATACGAAACGCATTCCGTATTATCTTTCTCTCTCTTTTTCTCTCCCTTTTACTCTCTCTCTCTCTCTCTCTCTTTCTCTTTCTCTTTCTCTCTCTCTCTCTCTCCCTCTTTCTATATCTCTTTCTTTTCTATTCGCTCTTTCGTATCCCTTTCGTTTCTTCACGAGTGTAAATGGCAATAAATCGTTATTACCCCGTTCGTTATGAAAGAAAAAAAGAAAAAGAAATGACTAAAATTACGCAAGAGACCTTTATGTAGGCAGGTCTTCGAACACATAAAAGTACGTACAATTCGTTGCAAATCATTTCGCGTTAAAAGTCCTTGCATTTATCTTACTAATCCTCTCATCTAATCGACTATATATATATATATATATGTATATATGTATATGTATTTATGAAAGACCTTTGACATCACAGCGAATGAATAGTCACCGTTGATCACGGACAACTAATTGATCTCTAATCTTCGATCGAATCGTGCAGGACACCTTCTCCTCCTCCTCCTTCTCCTCCTACTCCTCCTCCATTCTCCTTATCCATCACCTCCTTCTTCTTATCCTACTCTTAGTTCGAACTTCGACTTTTCGCTTTCATCTCTTTCCGAGGGTAAAATTATTGCCTTAACTTTAAAATGCCTTGAACTGACCCGACATTTGCCTTCGACTGTCTATTTTCTTTTTTGTTTTCTTTCGTTTGTACTTTTATTCGTATTATTATTATTATTATTATTATTATTATTATTATTATTATTATTATTAATATTATTTATTTTCTTTTTTTTGTTTCTTTTCTGTTTTTTTTTTTTTTTTTTTACATCTCTTAAACTTTCGTTTCAATTAATGAGCTATCAAATGTGCAATAAACCTACTGACTTAGATTTCCCTATCATTGGGAATGTAAAGGATGAAAGGAGTAAAGGGGTAGTAAACGGTAAAATCTTGAAGCAACATTAAATTCTTTTTACGAGAAATTATATACTAGTATATAAATAAGATGTCGGTGTAATAACAGTCGTTGTAAATCCTTATAGTTATGTACGTATATACGGTAATTTCGTTAAACAGTAAATTTATTTTTTCAATTATAAAAACGAATCGAACGATTTTAATATTTGGAAATAATGAATTGAAATACATGTAAAAATAATCCAATTATTAATGGTTTATAATGACATGTAATATACAGATAACATAATCATATATTTATATGATTATTATATTATCTTGTAAGTTTCGTCATTTTCTATTGTCAATTACAAACATAATCATTGGTTAAATATTCCTAAGTTTCGAGAATAATTGTATTGAATTTTTCTTTTTGTCTCTTTTGTTAAATTAATAAATTATGATCGATACAGAAGAGTTATACCAATAATAATTCATACCATAATACGAGGGATAGTTTTATTTTTGCGTTATTTTTATTCCTGTCTATATCCTTTTCTTTCATTATTGTTTTCTTTTCTTTTTTCTCTTTTTTTTTCTGCTCTCTTTTTCTTTTTTCTTTTTTTTTTTCTTTTTCTTTTTTAATCTTTTTTTTCATTCGATCAAACTTAACGACGAATCTGAACTCGTCGATGATTAAAATTCGCAACTGTTTGAAACACAAAACCGCAGGGGGTAGAACACGTCGAGTTAATAAAAAAAAGGTCGATCAATGTATCCGATATATCTTTAACCGGTCGGGACGATTTAACGTCGCTTTCAATATAATTTACGACGACGGCTATCCTCGGAGCTATAACAAAGTCATCCGATCGAATCATCGTAAGGATCTTGAGAAGATTAATTCGTTGAAGAAACGCGATCGTATCGCGAGAAAGACCGAACCGCCATAAACTCCAAAGGGTTTTAACGGTTAAAAGATAGGAAAGGGTTGTACTTTTCTCTCTCTCTCTCTCTCTCTCTCTCTCTTTCTCTCTATCTATCTCTTTTCATTCTATTCTTTATCTTTTTTTTTTCTTCTCATGCTTACGGTTCATTAATGAGACAACCGGTCATCCTGTTAATCATAAGATCAGGAGCAATCACCGACGCCAACGAACGAGTTCAAAGCTCTTACGAGTGATTCGAGTGGAAGTAAATGCGTTCAATGTCGGTATGTTTGCGTTCTTAAGTCTCTACCGATTTGTAGTGCTAAAGAGAAAGAGAAAGAAATAGAGAGAGAGTGAGAGAGAAAGGGATGAGATGGGGTTGGCGAAGAGAGAGAAAGAGAAAGAGAGAGAGAGAGAGAGAGAGAGTGAAAGAAGGTATGCAGAAGAAGAGCAGGAACAGAGACGGCTTTGTCGGGTTCTGTTTGCGCTTTGACTCGAAACACTTCGACTTGCATTAACCACGAAGATACAAAGACAAGAACCCGCGTAGTTTGCTCGTACCACTTCATCTCCTTCTGTATCTCTCTTCTTCTTCTTCTTCTTCTACATCATCTCTCTTTTTCTCTCTTTCTCTCTCTTTCTCATTTTCGCTCTCTCTCTCTCTCTCTCTCTCTCTCTCTCTTATTTTACTTTATGAATTCTCTGTACAGTTTGATGTACACACTACTCGCTCTTACTCGCTACTACTTCCTATAACATTTCTCGCGGGAAAAGCTTTTATCATTTACTCGAACTTCTCTAATAATTTTCATTCCATACAATAAATATATGTATGAGAGAAGAGAAAATATATTTTATTATTGATCGTGACTTTAATAGTTGATGTTAGGATTATAAGGGAAATAATTTATTTGTTTCTCTTGCCTTCGGGAATATTCGTCTCTATTAATTTCGAT
>NC_060956.1:20389472-20391972 GCF_910589235.1 Vespa crabro
TTTTTTTTTTTTTGGAAAATCTGTTATTCTTTAAGGCTAACAATTCGATAATTGCAATTCTATCAAATTGCTCAACGTATTTATACTTCTGGTCCATCGATTTTTCATCCTACCAGTTTGGACCTTTCATTTAACGAAAGGGAACAAATTATTTTAATAGGTATTATTATTATTATTATTATTATTATTATTATTATTATTATTATTATTATTATTATTATCATTACTATTATAGCTGTTTATTTTTCTTTTATTATCCCATTTCTCGTTTTATTGACCCATTCAAATGGGGATCCTGCCAAGTCTAATCTCTTGCTTCTCTGTATTCAAGAATGTTCCTGTTATATCGCACGACTTTTCCCAGAATATATTTTTCTCTTTGTATTTCTACATGTCGATGCATTCCTTTGAGTCTAAACTGTATTTGCTGTTTCTTTTCTTTTTAAATATTTTTGATGTCAATTCATGTTACTGTTATTACATCTACTATTATATAAACGTTATTTTATCTTCAAAATTCTTTGTGCGCATTTATTTTGAAATATTGCTTTATATTTTTCATTATTTTTTCATTATTTATTTATTGTTACTATCATCATTATTATTATTGTAGTTATTATTATTATTATTATTATTATTATTATTATTATTATTATTATTATTATTATTATTATTATTATTTTAGAAAAGGAATGGAAAGGTGAAAAGTTTTAGGTTAAAAGATTGAACAAAGAAGTAAGCAGTCAAGTAGGGGAGCTCGAATCGAATCGCTTTTTCTTCGGGATTGCCTGGGTCAGAATGCGATCTCTCAACGTCAGTACCTCAGCACGATGTGGTAAGTGCCTGTAGATGGTTCTCCCGGTTCGCTTATTTTCTCGTAGGATTCTCTTTTCGCGATTTGCGCGAGGTGCGTCTGTGATCACCATTTGTCACGCGACGGCAATGCCGGGCACGCGGCTTTCCACGCTCTTTTACTTCAAGCTTAGCTACGCCCACTTGAAGGCGCCTCGAAATTCTTCCATCCGTGTCGGGCACACTCGAGACGGCTTTCATACTCGAGATGTACGCTATTTTTCATAGAGAACGCGAGATAGATAAAAGGAAAAGAGAGAGAGAGAGAGAGAGAGAGAGAGAGAATGAAAGAATACATTATGATCAAATTCGAATCAACTCTGTCGAATTCAAACAAGAAAAAAAAAACGAGAATAAAGCAATTTTTCTTCTTCTCGACTTTTTTTTGAATATCGTAAAACATGAAAATATTGAACGAAAATATTTCAATATGAGAAATTTTGTAATTTAAAGTCCAACTAATGAAAACAAGAATTAATTGGTTTTATTTTCTTTCTCTCTCTCTCTCTCTCTATCTCTCTCGATCTCTTCTTAGATTGCAAAATTGAATGCAAGGAAGAAAAAAGTCTCTCACGTTATAAAGCATCGGTCCCGTTCTCTCTCTCCCTCTCTCTCCCCCCCCCCTCTCTCTCTCTCTCTCTCTGTCTCTTTCTTTCTCTTTCATTCTCTCTTTTCTCTTCTATCAAATACCGGAGATTGCTTCGGATTCGAGCTCGACGATTCGACGGATTACCTAACGATGACGAACGATCTAGGATTATCTTTAACATCCGTTCGATTCTAATTTCTTGAAAAACGACGGTACTCTTGTCGTATGTCCTTGATTATTGGATGTTGCTTTATGCAGCAAGCTGAATAAACGGTGCTTATATCGAGAACGTATTTACGTTGCTCCAATAAAATATCAATGGTAGATATATGTGTGTGCGTTTGTAAGTATTTAACGTGTGTGTTACAATGTCCTTTACGTGGACGCATTAAGTATGCATTTCACGATGGAAAAAAGGCATGGAAATGAGAAAGTAAAAAGGATGGAAAGAAAGAAAGAAAGAAAGAAAGAAGGAAAGAAAGAATGAAAGAAAGAAAGAAAAGAGAAGAAAAAATAAATGGAACGCTTCATGAACAAACACACAGACATACATATACACACACACACACACACATACGCGCGCGCGCATATACAAAAACGTCCATCCACGTGGCCGTTTTATTTATCTAAAAATATCATCGTGATCTCAAGGAGCACGCGTGTAAACTATTTACTTATCGTTCCCTCATATATGGCCGATAAAATAAACGTATAAGATTGATAATTCTGACCCTAAATGACGTATATATATATATATATATATATATATATATATATATATATATATATATATATATATATATATATGTATATGAAATTCGTCAATGAGACACGATGACCTTGATAACGACGACTTAATTATCTTAGGAGAGATAATGGAAGCTTCAATTTTAATCGATCTTTTAGATGAGATCTAATTAAAATATAATTATCTGTTCTTTTTTGTTTTTTTGTTCTCTCCTTTTTATAATTACTATATATTACGACGATAATAACTGAATATAGAGAAAAAGATGAAGAAGACGAAGGAGAGGATGAAAAAATAAACAAAAAAAGAAA
>NC_060956.1:20396972-20404472 GCF_910589235.1 Vespa crabro
AATGAAAAGAAAAAGAAAAAAAAAAAGAAAAATAAGAACGGAGAAAAATTAAAATGACGAAAGAATGATTCAACGTGTAGGCGTGATTTAATAGACAACAAGTTTCCACGTTGGTCTATGGTGTTCTTACATTAAGAACATGGAATAACGGAACACGCGTGTAATCGTCCTATATGAAATTCACTTGAGGAGACAACATGAAAGTTTCTAACGATTCGACGTGCTTCTCATAATTAGCGATCGTGTTATTGGTACGTCGTTCTGATTTTAAGATCATTTCGACACGAAAGACAAGTCGTTGCCCTTACTCTGTATTTCTCTCTCTCTCTCTCTCTCTCTCTCTCTCTCTCTTAAAGCATGTAACACGATTTGACACGATTACATTTCTCTTGTACACCCCGTTCCTTAAACTTCCTATCTCCGTCCTCGTTGTGTATTACGCACGCGATCGTTCACCGTCTCTCTTCGTGTATTTAAGTCGATTCGACATGCCAAAGCGCAGCTAACTCGAAAGAAAATGCGATGAGAAAGAAAAAGAAAAAGAAAAAGAAAAAGAAAAAGTAGAAGGAGAAGAAGAAGAAGAAGATATGGCTCGATTTCACCGAGACGTTGAATACTCTTATACATCAAATGTATCTTATACGATACTAATTACTGTGTAAAGAAAATATTTCTTCATCTTCTGCCATAATATCTGTAATATATATATATATATATATATATATATATATATATATATTATATATATATGTATATATAAATAATAATAAAAAAAAAAAAATACAGAAAAAGAAAAGAAACGAAAAAGAAATGTACGCATTAAATCGATCAATATCATAAATCTATGAATCATCCACGTTTTTACGAGCTTAAGAAATTTTATTCGCCGTCATGTCAATGGCGTCGATTCAAAACGAGATCGAGAAAACAAAAAAGAGAGAGAGAGAGAGAGAGAGAGAGAGAGAGGGGAAATCTTTATTAAATATATACGATAAACGTTAATTACTAATTGGAAATTATATTTTTTTTTTATTTTCTATGATACTAACTGACGTAGATTGATAAAAAAGAAAGAAAGAAAGAAAGAAAAAAAAAAAAAGAAGAATAAAAAGTACGTGCATTAAATTAATCAGTTTTTAAATTTGCAATCTATCTGTGTTTTACTATCAAAGAAATGTTATTTAGCGTGACGTCAATGATATCGATTCAGAATGAAAAAGAAAGAAACAGAGAGAGAAAAAGGGAGAGATAGAGAGAGAGAGAATAATCCTCATTAAACTTATACGATAAATATTAATTACCAAGTAAAGATAATATTTCTTTATTTTCTGTAACAGTATCCGTAGATTGATAAGGGAAGGAAAACAGAATAAAAAAATATATAGCATTAAATCAATCAATTTTGAAATCTACGATCTATCTACGTTTTACTAGCGAAGAAACGTTATTCGTCGTCCCCGTCAATGGCATTGCTTGAGAATGAGAAAAAAGAAAAAAGATAGAAAGAAAGAAAGAGAGAGAGAGAGAGAGAGAGAGAGAGAGAAAGAAATCTTCATTAAACTTATACGATAAATAGCAATTATTGAATAGAGAAAATATTTCTTCATTTGCTATAATGTTCTCTGTAGATTGATAAAGAAAAAAAAAAAAAAGAAAAAAAGAAAAAAGAAAAAAAAGAAGAAGAAGAAAAGAAAAGAAGAAATAAAAATCGTAATAAAAAATATATACATTAAATAAATCAATCAGTTTTCAAATCAACGATCTACCTACGTTTTACTAGCTTAAAGAAACGTTATTCGTTGTCACGTCAATGGCACCGATTGAGAATAAGAAAGAGAGAGAGAGAGAGAGAGAGAGAGAGAGAGAGAGAGAGAGAGGGAGAAAGAGAGAGAAAAGGAATGAGAGAAACCTTTTCTAAGGATCATGAAAGAAACGGGAAAAGAATTTCGCATAGTGATTCTACGACTCATCGAACGGGGCCGTACTTGTTAGAGGGGAGCTCTGTCTCGTTTCATTGAGAAATCGTTGCACGTAGAAACGTACGGTATACGTGCTTACTCGCGTAACCACGTGGACTTGCAAGACAGGACATACCGATCGTGCAGAGCACTCGACACGATAATAGAAAAAGAAAAAGAAGACCAAATAGAGATTGGTATAAAGATTTTTATCGAACTATAGTTTATATATATACATATATATATATATATATATATAGATAGATAGATAGATAGATAGATAGATATATGGCTACTAACTCTCGTATTATTTTCAACTTGAAATTAGAAAATGTTACGAATTTTATATTACGTTTGACTTTTTCATGAAAAACGTTTGCTTGAAAAACGTTTACGACATAGTTTGTCTCTCTTATGTAAGAGGACGATAATATTCTCCTCTCATTCCAAATAATCGCAGTGTCCTATATTTTATATTCCATAACTGATGATCACACCGTTCTACAACCATCCCCCTCCCCCCATTGTAATTTTCCTTTCATTCGTTCTTTTTCTTTTTTTCTATCTTCTTTCCCTTTCTCCTTTTTCCCTTTTTTCTTGGTCCATTTTCTGCCCTCATCCTTTCTCTTATTTTTACGAGTGAAAAAAATGTCAATCATTTTTTAACTCAATTTTTTTTTTGTTTTTAAAAGAAAAAAAAGAAGAAAAACAAAGTAAAAAAAAAAGAAACCAAGAAGTTATATATCGAGTGTAAATTAAAAGAATTATTATGTACCTATGTAAATAATGCATTTTGTCGTAAATTATTTCAAGAAATTTTCTTTTCTTTTTGTTCTCTCTCTCTCTCTCTCTCTCTCTCTCTCTCTCTCTCTCTTTGTCTTTTCATGCAAAATATTACGTATAAGTTGTGCTTGTGTTAAAAGGAAAAAAAAAAAAGAAAAAAAAACGCGAAATATGAATTATAATAATTAATTCGATAAAATGAAATGAGACGTATATATATATATGATTATGGAGGATTAAATTTAACGATTAGAACATAATATTATTACTTTTAGATTAGTCGATATTTAATGTTGACGTATAAATCGCGTCTTGAGACATTGCACGAGTAGGTTGCTAAACGGAAAACAAGAACGCTTTGTGACTTCGAATGCGATCTTCCTCACTTCCAAGAATCCTAGTTCGTCTCTCGATGTAAGAAGACATAGAATCGATCATAGCGAATACGAATTATCTATGGCGTATTTAAATGAACGTAAGTACGTTTGCACGTTCGTAATTTCTAAGAATACATTGAAATAATGTTCTTTAACATATAATAAATAAATTAATTAATTAAATAAATTATTATTATACGAACAATCAATGAAAATATTACAGGTGTATGTGTGTGTGTGTGTGTGTGTGTATGTGTGAAATATCGACAGAAAAAAAAATTACAGTCACGAGCAGAATGATATTTATTTATTTAGATTTAAAGATCCTAAATGAGAAATTATAACGTGTCCTTAAAATTTTTTTTTCTTTCTTTTTTTACCGTTTTTTTTTTTTTTTTTTTTTTTCAATACGAATTGTTACGAGATCTCAGACGTGATCGAACATTTCGATCAAGCAAACGAAATAGTCGAATGTAATTTCGATGTCGCGTCATCGACGTGTCGTCATCATCGGCCTCTCCTCTTCCAAACGGTTGCGAATTCGAGGCCGGCACGTTTCCATTGCAAATCAAGAGCTGCCCGTTTACAGAGAGGACGAAAGAAAAAAAAAGAAAGAGAGAGACAGAGACTGAGGTACATAAATGCAGCATGCATAGTCAGGCTTCGCGTACACGCAAAATAAGCACAAAAGCCCGAGAACGAACAACGAAGTGCTCTTCTTCCTGTTTGCCTTTTGTTTCCTCTCTCACTCTTTCCCTCTCTCTCTCTCTCTCTGTCTGTCTGTCTGTCTGTTAGTCTCTCACTCTTACTCTCTCGCTGTTTTTTCTCGTTCCTTTTTTTAGATCAGCGAAATTTTCAAGCGCAACGCATCAATGACGCTACCTATGTTTCTTTTTTTCTCTCTTCGGTAGGTAACCATTAGAATGATTGCAGGACGAAATAAAACTGGGGAAAGAGTTGTTGTTCGCGCGCGGACTCAGTCACGAAAAGAAAAAAAAAAAAAAAATGATGAAAAAGAAAAGAAAAAAAACAAAAAATAAATAAATAAATAAGTAAATAAAGAAAGAAAGAAAGAAAGAAAGAAAGGAATGAGAAAAAAAAAAAATAGAACAATCGAAAAAGAATTCTTGGCGCCAGAGTATCTCGTAAATTTTCTTGCCCTGTTTCTTATCCTATTAAATTTTAATGCTTCCTTCCGTGCCTCGTTCGAGAGAAAAGTCCGACTATTCCTTTATACAATAATGTTTCTCTTTATTTTTTACGTTCCTTTTATTTTTGTCTTTTTGTTTCTTCTTTTTCTTTTTTTCTTTTTTCCTTATTTTCGATTTTTCTCTACCTTTGCATTCCATCAATTAACTTGGATATATTAAAAAGAAGAGGGAAGTAGTTACTTGTCGTAAACCGAAATAAGAGCGATTCCGTGTCTCGCGTGTCACGAATGTTGCGTATTATCGATTTACTTAACCGGAAGGTTAAAATAACTGCGTATCTGGAAAGGGATGCATACGTACATATAAATGTAATCTATATATGTATATGTAGAAGATCGTATATATTAAAGTAAATAATTTTTATATACTTACGTATGCGTGTTAAAAGGTTTTAACGTATACTTTAAACTTCGATTTTACGGTAACGTCTTTGAGAAAATGTTTCCCGTTACTTTCTTTCTTTCTTTCTTTTTCTTTTTTTTTTCTTTTTACCTTTCAACAGCAGAAATATCTCGCAATCCACGAAACTTTTATAGAAAATTTCACGCGAATATGAAAATAATTTTGCGCTAAGCTTGAAAATATTTTTGTGACGAAAAGGAGAGAGAGAGAGAGAGAGAGAGAGAGAAAAGAAAAAAAAAATGAAAAATATCGTCTCGACATCAAATTTCCATAAGTTCACCGAGGTTTATATTGCGGTGCAAGACCGAGCGCTACCGTAACTCTAACCGTGAATTATCTCGAATGACAAGCCTCCGTCTCACCTCTTAAGCGACGCAAAGTAACACGCGCATTTATATACCTAAGAGAACACGAACTTGACAGGACATCGATCCTCCGACGTGATATTTTCTTATAGAAACGAGCGACTTAACGAGGGCACGCCTCGTATTACTCATCGATTAAAACCAATTGCGTTTATATGGTATATAACATGGGATGAATAGGAGTAAGGTGATAGAGAGAATGATGAAAAGAAGAGTTACTATTATTAATCAAATTTAACGTTTAAAAATAAATTTTCTTTTGGCGTAAGAGACGTGATATATAAATACGTGTTATTAGTATGTATATAGAAAATATTTATCAGAATATTGTAAAAATAAGCGTTACGTTCGTCGTTCGTTATATAAAGTATAAAAAAAAAGAAAGAAAAAATAGAAGAAGAGGAAGAAGAAGAAAGATAAATCAATTAGGAAAAAAAAAATAAAAAAAATAAAAAAAAAATAAAAAAAAAATAAAAAAAGAAGTAGTCGTTATCGAGAAGCTTCGTTAATTCAGTATATATACCTATCTAACGGTTAAAATACCGTGCTAAGGAATTTTAATACCTATCCTTGTTCTCGGCATCGAGCGAAACGAGTAAGACGATAACGATGCTTTTCCCGATGCCGGAAGAATCTCTGCTCCCTTTTGTTAATGCGAGCCACTATACTTTGAGAAGGAAAAGAGAGAATGAGAATGAGAGAATGAGAGGGAGGGAGGGAGAGAGAGAGAGACCCTTTAAATTGATTCCTTCTTCTCCTACGTAACATTCTCAGCAAAGTATTTGACATTATCTTCGTGCGTACGCCCGCATCCTTAAGTAACGATACAAATGCAATGGAAAGTCAAGCTAATGGAACGGTCCACGGTACGTAATTTCTGGAAAAAAAAAAGAAAAAAAAAGAAAAAAAAGAAAAAAGAAACCTTGAAAAGGAATTACGTGCGCTCAATTAAAATCGATGAGAGGGGGAAACGTTTAACGTTGTCGATTGATATTATTTCTCTCCCGTAGTTTGTGAAGTCGCATAAGCTCGAAGTTATTAATCGTCACATGATATAATTATTAAGCGGAAATATTTTCTTTTTTTTTTTTTTTTTCTTTTCTTTTTTCTTAATCTTGCGATAGCTTTATTATCATCGTTCTCCAAAATATACGAACGAACGTATATTTTGATCGTAAGAAAAAAAAAAAAAAAAGAAAGAAAAAGAAACTAAAAGAAAAGAAAAGAAAATGGAAAATGAACAAAAAAAAAAATCAAAGAAAGGAAAAGAAAGAATTATTGCTAATTACACGACGCCGAGCTATTAATGATTCTGAGGTATTATATATGACGCAAACTAATTAATATTCGAATAATCTTACGTTAAAATAGAATGTTCGGTCATCGCTAAGCGATATATATATATATATATATATATATATATATATATATATATATATATGTATTTATTGGAAAAGAAAATAATCCAAGTGATCATCGGCGATATATATCTGGTATATTTAATTTTTCTTTAATCACTTAAGAAATTAACTCTTAACGATGTTACATATATGCATGTAAATATAAGGATAACATCTCAATAGATATATATATATATATATATATATATATATATATATATATATATATATATATATATACATGTATTTGTATGTATCGAACGACTAATGTGACAAGTTTATATATAAGCTAGGGTAATTATAATTTCTTCCTTCCTTTTTTTATCTTCCATCCATTCGCTAAAAAAAAAAAGTTCAAGTTTGAACTGATCGTTTTTTCTTCTTCTTTTTTTTTCTTTTTTTTCTTTTTTTTTTTGAGATATTTGTGACTCCTCGAGACTACGATGGTTCGTTCGCCAACTCGTTCATGTCACAAATGAGTATGTACTATATATATATATATATATATGCATGTTTCTTTGGTCGTATTCGTATCGCACGAGCCAAGAGGAGGTCGCGAACTAGTGAATCATTGCTCTCCTTATAACCGTGCAAACAAAAGTGCAAGAAAACTCGTCCCAAACTGGTTCTTCCCTATGTTGTCTCACTAATTTATTTATTTGTTTCGCCTTTTATATTCGAAATGTTAGCACGCATAACGTATGGAAATCCTTACGTCATCTTTATCCGTGATCGTTGACTATGATCTATTAAATCAAAGAAATGAAAAAACAAAGAAAAAAAAAAAAGAAAGAAGAAAATGAAGCAACAAAATTTATCATAAATATCTACATATCGCTAAAATTCTATATGCGTATATGTAGACGTACGTGTGTGTACGACATTCGAACTAAGCTTTCTCCATTGAAATCGAATAACTCGTCACGTATTCGTGAATCATATCTCACAGAATGTTTTTGTGGTCTCGTATATAATCGTGGCAATTGTCATAACATGTTGCGATA
>NC_060956.1:20406972-20419472 GCF_910589235.1 Vespa crabro
ATATCATGGTTATTTCAGTTGGATGTAGCGTCGTATGTTTTAATCGGAGTAACCGCTTAATCCTGTCGATTATCCGACGACGTAGAATTTAATGTAAGCTAAGTTATTACTGTGAGGAAAAATGAAAATTGAAAAAAGAAAAAAAAATGAAGAGAAAAAGAAAAAAAAGGAACAAAATAGAAAAGAAGAAAAGAGGGAGAAGAAAAAACAAGAACAGTATTACATTCGTGATGTGACTCGCGTATTTTTTTTGTTTTTGTTTCTTTTTTTTTTATTTTTTTTTTTTATTTATTTACTTTTTTTTTTTTTTGTTAAACTAAACGAACGAATATCTATGTCGAGCGTAAATATGAAAGAAAAAAGAAAAAAAGAAAAAAAAAAAAAAAGGAAAAAAGGATATGTTACAAGTATACACAGGTACCTGTTCACTAGTAAAATAACACGGAAGATTTTTATAGATTATTGGTTTTTTCAGTGTATTTTTTTTCTTTTCTTTCTTTTTTTCTTTGGTTCAACTTCGTTCTGGTTTTTCTTTTTCCATCGAAAAAAAAAAGAAAAAAAGAAAAACATATACGTAGTACGTCGATCGTATCGTTATTAAAATAAAATTGCTCGATCGTTTTTTTCTTTACTCTTTTATATTCTTTCTTCTTTTTTTTTATCTCTTTCTCTCTCTCTCTCTCTCTCTCTCTCTCTCTCTCTCTTTCTTTCTTTTTTAAGGCTTCAAGGACGTAGATAGAGATCTCCAAAGATGGGTGAAACGTGGCCAGTTAACGCACGGTCAATTTTCATCGACCACTGGAAGGTCAACGATTGGCCGATCGGGTTCAGCAGTCAGGCCGCTGTCGTCCTCTGCTTGGCTAATAACTTAATGACGGGAATTCGCCACTTACGTTCTCTTTCTTTTTCTTTTTCTTCCTCTTTCTTCTCCTTCTCCTTCTTCTTCTTCTTCTCCTTCTTCATCTTCTTTTCTTCACTTTCGTCCTCTCTTCCTTTGATTGGTCAATAATTTCCGAGTAAAACGATCCACTCGATAAACGGGAAACAATGTTGAAAATTGGATGATCCTTAAGTGGAATATCCATTAACATTTTATCGCATTCGAATAAACTGTTTATGATCAAAAGAATATATATATATATATATATATATATATATATATATATATATATACATATATATTATTATGCATACACGTAATATATACGTACGTCTCATTTTTATCAGATTTAAATGTACTCACATTATCCCCGTATATCCGATATTATTGGATCGTTTAAATTCGCATGGAAGATGTTCATACTGTTAAATTATTTTAATGAGAAAGCGAAATATAATCGCCAATTGATTGTAATACATGTTAGTTCCATGGTTTCATATTCTTACGAGACTCTTTCGAATGCATTATGTCAAGGATTTGAAAATAAAAGGTAATCTGGTCTGATCTCTTTCGGAACTTCGAATTGAATGCTTTGCGCATTTCAATGAGGAACTCTATCCACCCTCTTACCCCCCTCCCCCCCTATCTCTCTCTCTCTTTTCCTCTTTCTTTTTTTTCCCCTTTTCAAAAGAATACTCGTCGACGTATTCTTTGCCGAGGGTTTTTTTTTTTTTTTTTTCCATAATAACGAGTTATTTGACCATCAGAAATCGCCATTAACGTGGATAATTATTATTTATCGTATTATCTATTAACCGAATGCTTTCTATTCCATGAAATATTCACGGCCAGAAACGAATCGTATTTTTTAGTTCCATTAAAGTCAGTTTTCATTCAGCGTTCCAATTTATCGTCTTTACGGTTGTTACGGTATCACAACTCTATTCGACTAACTGAAATCAATTAAACGCTCGAATGGTAGTAAGATCGCTTCGATAATTTCTCTCTGTTCAAGTTCATCCAAGCGAAACGTATTCGTACGAAAGAGTTTCGAGTGTTGCTTGTGGTGATGGCGATGGTGGTAAAGGTGATGATGGTGGTGGTGGTGGTGGTGGTGGTGGTGGATGGTGGCGATGGTGGTGACGGTGGTTTCGTGCTTTACTCTCGCATTGCTTTTATCAATCGATTCGAAATGTTGCACGTGCTTTGAATATAGATAACACCTTTTATATATCGTAACTCACGAAGAAGCAACCGAGTTAATCTCGTTCGAGATTTAATCGTGGCTTGCGCGAAACTTTTCCTCTCTCTCTCTCTCTTCCTCTTTTATTTTATCCAAAAGAGAAGAGGAAAAGAAAAGGAAAAAAAAAAAGAAGAAACAAAACAAAGTCTCTTTGTTAAACAAACCGTACCTTTTGATTCTCAATTATTCAATCTTAAAATGAACAACTCTATACTAATTACATCTAATATTATCAAATCATTCGAACCATTCAAACAACTGACTTTACTATCGCGTGTCTTGGAAACTGCCGAGCTAAGTTTTTACGTAATGGAACGAACCTTCGCATTTTTTTTTTTCCCCCACTCGAAATAGAACATTCATTCGTGCAGGTACAATCGCATCGTACATACAATCGCTCGGTCCTTACTAAAGCCTTCATTTCATTTTATCTTATCAACGGACATTGTCCGTGTCGGTGTCGACATTGTCGTCCACGTCGCGATCGTTCGTTTTCCTTTGCCGACGACACCCTTGAGAAGGATCATATCTATATATGATCTTTACGTGATCGGCATCAGTATAGTATTGTTAGATACGTGTTCATTCAAAGTTTCTGCTATCGAAAGAAGAATGGATGTGAGTGTTATATATAATATAAGAAAAAAAAAAAAAAATAAAAAAAAAAAAAGCTTAAAACGTTCATCACAAAAATTATTTTTCTTACGATTCGTCGTGAAAATCTTATACAATGATGAGCAAAAACTTTTCTAAAAATTTATCTATAGAATATATTCGTTCGTATCACGTTCATTTTTATATGTTAAATAATCAATTGTAATATACAATGATTGCATATATAAATCAATGTGAATTTACATTTTTGAAAATTTTATGTAATGTCTTCAATTTTGTTCATCATTGTTTATATATATATATATATATATATATATATATATATATTATATATCGATGGTTACTAGCGTTGGTTTAAATTCATATCGAAGTAATACATGAAAATTTTTAATAAGTACGCTTACAATCTTACGCTTACAGATCTTGAAGTAACGTAAGATGAATATTAGATGAAACGATTCTTTTTACAGAAACAGACTATCCAGAATGAGACGTCGAGCTTACAATGGCATGACTATATAATCATTGGTATAGTCCTACTAATCTCTGCCAGCATTGGGATCTATTATCGGTTCACAGGCGGTCAACAACGAACTACCGAGGTGTTTACCAGACTAGAAAATTAATTTCAATGTTGAAACGTTCAAAAATCAATAACTTTCTCTTTCTCTCTCTCTCTCTCTCTCTCTTTTTCTTTCTTGCTTTTTCAGATTGCTATCAGATATAACTGATAATTCATGTTGAACCACACACCTAGATCGCGATACTTAAGAGAGATCGTCTATGTTCCGCGTTTCTTATCCATAACGATCTTACTCTCGAAAGTATAAATATTAGCAGGTATATAAATTAGCGACTATAGATCGCTAGTAAATTATCGCTTACCGTAGTGTAAGCTATTTCCGAAATACTCGTGGACGCTAATTAACGCTCGTACTATCATTACTATCTGATTACGATACGATAAATCTTGTCTTGTAAGAGAGCCCCCATTGAGATAGATATCATCGTTATTTTCTTATACTTTTAAACGTACAATTTTAAACGTAAATACTTTCACATAATTGCGAGTTAATTTACTTAAAAAAGAAAAGAAAAGAAAAAAAGAAAAAAGAAAAAGAAAGAAAAAAATAAGGAAAAATCTGTGATCGATCGTATCAATAACGTCGTACTATAGATTCTCATTTTTTATTATTTTTATTATAAAAAAAAAAAAAAAAGAAAAAAAAAAGAAAGAAAAAAAATGAAAATAACTCGTCAGGATGATAACAAATCAATCAGGTTAAGGGGAGCGATTACAAAATGAATGTATAGATATCTTATTAATTAAGTTCTTAATCATATATATATATATATAAATAAAGCAATAGTTCATTTGATATATATACTATACTAAGTAATTTATCAACGTACAGGAATACTTCTCAGCTAATCGATCCATGAAGATTTTGCCATTGGGGATAGCCATGACAGTTTCCTTCATATCCGCGATTACGATCCTTGGAATCAGCGCGGAAATCTACGTCCATGGCATGATGTTGATCGTGCTTACCATTGGCTTCCTTATTGGAACGCCTATTGCCATGTACTTCTACCTACCAGTCTTCTTCGAGTTGAAAGTCATAAGCGTCTTCGAGGTAATTGACGACGGCATTGAACGATCGTACGATCGATCGATCGAACGATCGATCGTACGACCGAGATCGTTCGATCGTTCGTTCCTTAGGATCGTCATTTCGTCGAACCTGTACTGTAGTTCTCGTTACATGAGCGTCCTAAAAGCCTAAAGTTTTTTTGATCCTCATTTAAGATAACTCATCAGTATGTTAAAAATTCATTCCTTAAAGTCACTTAAGAATTAGATTATATTCTCTCTTATTCTTGACGAAGATAAAAATTAAAAATTTCTTTACTTTTTCTTCTTCTTTTTTCTTTTCTTTTTTTTTTTTTTTTTTCTTTTTTCTCTCTCTTGCAATCTACCAGTATATAGAGAGAAGATTTGGAATAAAGGTTCGTTTATTGGCCAGCGTCGCAAACTTCTGCCATATGATTTTACACACGGGAATCGTTCTTTACGCTCCCTCAATAGCCCTAGAGGCAACCACCGGCTTGTCCAGTACCTTAAGTATCATCTTAATCGGCGTAATCTGTACGTTCTATTCAACGATCGGTGGGATCAAGGCTGTCTTAATAAGTGACGTTTTCCAAGGCCTACTTATGTTCCTATCGACATTGTGCGTTATTGGAATTGGTTCCAGTATCCTACCAAATGGAATTTATGATGTTTGGGATAGAGCTATAAGAGGTGATCGTATAAATTTGAACGTGTAAGTTACATTGATTTTAATTTATAATTATTTATTTACTTGTTGATTTATTGATCCTCGTTGATCTTATCGATTTTAATTATTTAAGAAAAAAAAAAAAAAAACATGATCGTTCATTGAACAGGTTCACTTTGGATCTTACTATACGCCATACATGGTGGGGTCTATTATTTGGCGGAATTTGCATGTTTCTTACACTTTTTGCCGTTGGTCAGGTCCAGGTCCAACGTCTTTTGACTGTCAAGTACGAGACTAACATTATTAATCGTTTTGATTCATAACAAATGGTAAATTAATTACTTTCATAATATGATACGTCGATAACGGCCAAGATAGATAAATAGAAAGAGACAGAGAGAGAGAGAGAGAAAGAGAGAGATGATTCAGATAATATCTAAAAAAATTCCTACGGCACCGGCAAGCAATTAGTACCAACGTCACAATATTCTGATATCGCAAACATATTTGACCCCCTATCAAAAGGTCTTAACAATGATAGATCGCAAGTAAGACGTCGTCGTTTCATTGGATTTCAAACGAGATAAACACCGGTTTTTCCATTTCCACGATGTCAGTTTTATAAATACAACTGTTGATTTACTATACCAAATTATTCCCCGTCTCAGAGGAATGCTTCCAACGAATACTTCCGCAATTTGCTTCGGTTATGAGTATTTTCTCTCTGATAGAACGTTTGTAAGATACGATTCTTATAACGAGTGAGATTAATTTAATCTAATATATGCACATGCATATATTCGATTATGTCGAAAAAAAAAGGAAAAAAAAAAAATAGTAATTCTCATTGTACTTATAAGATAGATTTCGAAGATCAATGTTTGACTAATATTATTTCATGATTTTTAGAAACTTGAGAGCATCCCAGATGGCCCTAATATTGAGTTCTGTAATAATGTTTACCCTGATAATGACCACCTCCTTCTCAGGCCTGGTTATGTATGCTGTTTACATGGATTGCGATCCAATGAAGTCTGGAAAAATATCATCCAGCGATAAACTTATGCCATATTTTGTAATTGACAAATTGTCTTATATACCTTGCTTCACGGGGCTCTTCATTTCCGGAGTCTTCAGTGCAAGCCTAAGCACGATCTCGGCAATGTTGAATTCACTTGCCGCACTTGCCATCGAGGATTATATAAAACCGATTTATTCGAAAATTGGTGCTACATTTCCAAAAGAAAAAGCAACACTTTTGGGTAAACTACTTGCCGTTTTAAATGGAATATTCTGTGTCTCTATCGCCCTGATAGCTGGAAAACTCGGTAGCTTAATCGAGGCGGTGATTGGATTGGTAGGAATAATTGGTGGCCCTTTATTGGGTATCTTCACATTTGGAATGTTTTTCGAAAGTGCCAATGAAATTGGTGCAATCGTTGGAATGATTTTCACTGTGATTACGTTAGGTTTTATATCTTACGGTTCGAAAGTGACTGTAACGACATTGCCAGTGTCCATTGATGGTTGTGAGAATGAAACGTTACTGATGTTGAATGAGACAATTGGATTAAACTCGACTATCAGGTATGCCAATTATTAAATATTCTTTTTATTTTTTTTATTTTTTTTTTCTTTATCGTTCCCACGTTAAAATATTTCATTGACAAGTATAATTTAATTTAAATTTTAATTTAATTGAAAAATTATACTGATGAATTACTGATAGATAATTTTAACTACAACGTTACGTTAATTAACGTTAAAAATACTTGAGATTATTCACAAACTTATTACATGGAAGAATTAACTTCCTGATTTCTTTTCTATCTTCTGTGAACTAACTCTCTTTCCCTCTTCCTCTCCCTCCCTCTCTTTCTCTCTCTCTATTTATGTCATGTATACATATATATTATTCATATATAACATATGCTTCCGGTAATAATTCGAGCGTATAATATAACGATGAGTATAAAGTTAATATTAGATTATGCCGATCTATATATAGTAATTTGCTTTCTCCCGATCAATGAGAGATTTTAATCGTAATCCAAAAAAAAATCTCGTTTCCTTTATTTTTCAGTAACAATTCGAACGTTCCATATATAAATCGAATATCGTACACTTGGTATCCAGTGATTGGAATGTTATTAACAATTATCGTGGGATATTTGACCAGTTTAATAACAAACAATTGTATTGGCAATACACGTGAGTACGATCCTAATCTCTTTACACCGTTTATTGCGGCTAGGATCAAAAAGAGACGTCAAAATGAACAAAGGGTGACGTCCAGTCAGATGTTCGTTTTAGAACCGAGTTATAGAAAATAAAATGGAATTAATTTAAATAAAGTGACACGTTATTACTTACATACGTATAAACGTATTATAAATATTGTGTTCATAAATTATAAATAATATCGATGTCAATTTATAAATGCCTATTAATGTCATCGTAATTGTTAAATTTTCGAAGTGAGATTTTCTCTTACGAAGGAGAGAAAAACATGAAAAAAGAGAGAAAAAAGAAAGAAAGAAAAAAAAAAAAAAAAAAAAAAAGAAAAAAAGAAAAAAAAAAGAACAAAGGAAGGAAGAAAAAGAAATAAATAAAAAGAAAAGTTAAAAAATAATTACGTCTACGTTGAAAATCTCTCGGTTGGATAGTCTCGAACGTTGAGTTACGTTCGGAACAATGAAATCAGGTTAATTTGTCGCCTGGTCGACTCGGTCGTTTGGTAGGTCGTTTGGTAGGTCGGCCGGTCGTTCTCCGTTTTACATGATTACGTCGACGCATATCCTTTTCCGCCAATCGTTCCTCATTAAAGTGCAAACACGAAGCCAAGAAGTCAAGTGTGTTAAAAGTAAATCTAGTACTTACAGATTATTAAAGCAGCTTCTAATTATATTTTAAGTCCGTTCCCTTTCTTTTACGAGTCCAATTTTCAAGATAATCACTTTAACTCTTTAACCATTGCAATGGTAATTGTTTAACGAGTGCTCGTTGAATAAACTTTTATGTATATGCGTATATAAATATGTAAGACGATTAGTCAATTTTTATGAAAGTACAAAGAATTGTTAACTAAGTGAGGAACACCCAACTCGTAAAAATGAAAATGACAATGACTATGACGACCCTTAAAAAAAAAGGGAGCAGTGTGAGAACGTCGTCCAATAATATCCGGTATAACGTTTTAGCGGAACTCCCTTTTTAGTTTCTATCATTAAAATGATTAAAACTTTTTGTGCTTTTTTTATATTCCTCCCTCCTCCCCCCACCCATCCCTCCCTCCTTCTCTCTCTCTCTGTCTCTCTCTCTCTCTCTCTCTCTCTCTCTCTTTTTCTTTCTCTCTCAAATTTTCGAAGGAAAAAAACTGACAATGTCTGAATGACAAATTCTAACGATCTATGACAAAGAGAGAGAGAGAGAGAGAGAGAGAGAGAGAGAAAGAGAAAGATACAGAGAGAGATAGAGAGATAGAGAGAGAGATAGTTTTCGAAGTCTTCATTATCATTTCGCTTTTATAAAAATTCTAATTGCAACATCAAAGAAGAATATCTTTTGTCCTATGCATTCGTTGAATTGAGAAAATCGCGACAGTTTGGATTCGTCTGGAATTCCTGAAAGGGCTCTAATTGTTCGTGGCCGGCTGCTCGCGCGCGTGCGGTTTAGAAAGATAAAGAGAGAAAGAAAAAAAAAAAGAGAGAGAGAGAGAGATAGAGAGAGAGAGAGAGATTTTCTTTTCTTCCGAGAGAAATGGAGTGGTTTTCAAACACGAACGTGAACTGTCTTCTGCGGCTGGGTGACGCGGATATCCGTGCGCACAATGAGAGGGTCTATCTTCTCTCCCTTCAACGATACGGGATCTATGCGATGTGTACACATTTCTATGTAGGTACTATGTATACCTATATATATATATATATATATATATATATATATATATATATATATATACGTGTACATGTGTGTGTGTGTGTGTGTGAGAGCGGGAGAGAGAGAAAAGGAAAGAGAAAGGAATTGCATGCATCTAAAGGGGGATATGTGTGGGGGAGGGGAGGAAAGTAGAAGAGAAGGATGAACGTAAATTCCTCATGAATGGTACGTTGACCAGGAGCGTAGTCTTCCTGACGTCTCGATTTCCTACTACTAGCCACTGTTTACATTCATCTTTACACGTTACACTACGATTTATCAATTGCAATAATTGAAATGTTAAATTAAATATGATCGATCGGCGATTAATCGTCAAAATTATTGAATATGATTGATACTCGGGTCAAAAGTACCCGTATAATTTTTATTCCTACGTCAATTAATCATTTCCTCGAGATGTTTCGTTTGCCTCCTTTTTAATCCATTTTTTTTTCTTTTTCCTTTATTTTTTTTTTTTTTTTTTTTTTTAAAGGAGCGAGAAAAAGGAAGATCCAATTTTATTTCTTTCCCTCTTTTTCCTCTCTTCTCGATTTTAAATAAAAAGTTCCGAGTAGACGCGCGTAGTAAGCTTAGCATAGTGAAATAATTTTCAGATGTTATTACGATTAGAACGTATCGGAGAGATAGTTCGATAAATTTTTGAAATGTCTGATTTAAGGAATTTCCAATGCCAAATTCGAAGATCCTTTGATTCGATCGAGTATTTATAAAATTTCGATATTATCTTCTTCGATATTTTCTTCTCTTTTCTTTTCTTTTATTTCTTTTTTTTCTATTTTTTTTTTTTTTTTTATTAATTTAATTTTCCATTCGTTCGTTCCATGATCCTTATACTATTATTTTTTTTTCTCTCCTTTTTTTTTTTTTTTTTTTTTTATTAATTTAATTTTCCATTCGTTCGTTCCATGATCCTTATCCTATTATTTTTTTTTTCTTTCTTTCTTTCTTTTTCTTTTTTCTAAAGGAACGTTTCGAAATCCTCTGTCACAAGAGAAGTCCGGTAAGCGAGTAGTGTCTTCCGCGTGATTGCGCCCACCGTGTGCCAACGAACAAAAGATCTGTCCGATCGAGTTCGATATGTTCGACGCCTAGCGTTAGCCGACAAAGTACACTGGAACAAATGTGTTCTCGAAGAATAAATGGTGCTGGCTGGCTGACTGGCCAATAAGATCGTAGCAGATGGTGGCTATCAGCTGGAACGAAGTTAGGTCCAAAGAATCGATTACCATCAATACGTTTGAACGTCGAGATCAATTTCGGATAGTATTTCGAAGTAGTACAAAGGAATAACCATTGATCACGAAGTTATGATCATAATATTTATTTTATATATATGTATATATATATATATATATATATATATATATATATATATATATATGTATATGATTAAATTAGATTTGGATTTAGATTGATGTTTTAATAACTCTTTATTAACAATTCGTTATTGTATTATATATTTCGAGAAATAAAAAAAAATATATACGTATATATTTATTATAATATAATATTAAAACATTACGACATCATACGTTATTATGATTCATAAATTTTCTTGTATATATCTTTATACGATTTAATCGATGATCAATATAGATATAATAAATATATCAACGGTGAGAAGTACCGACGCCTTTAAAGAAGGCCAATGATTGGTTGAGATGTTATGTACGTATATAGTTACTCAAAGTGCTTACCGTTACCCTTGATAAAGGTCTCAAGAGAGATCGTCGTTTTTGCATAATAAAAGTCGATCGAGTAGACTCATAAAACGCGTTAAGTAAATACGATTTCACGAACGTTTATCTTCGAGTTGGTCACGAACGAATTTATTCTCGGGACGTTCGATGGGAGAATTCACTGTGGTATATATATTTTTTTTTTAACGAGCTTGCAGAAAGAAAGAGAGACAGAAAGAGAAATCGATAAGGATCTCACTATCGAGCTTACGTACGAGTCGATTCTCGATCACTACTCTTTCCTGTAGTCATCGTTTCGCATGGCTCCTTCGTAAATCCATGTTGTCCGTACCGTTAATTCCGCAAGGTAAGATCTTAAGGAATCCCATGATCATTTCTTATTTCTTCATGATTTTATGCGTTTATTGTCGCAAAAATTATAATACAATGCTTATTATTATTCTTTAAAATCGTGAAAATATTTATCACTTCAATTACGTATACATATTCGTAAATATACTTTTTTTCGTTCTCTTTTTTATTTTTAACTTTTAAAATAAAAGTAAACTATGATAATCGAAATATAAATAAATTGTATATGTAAAATCAGTTTAAACATAACGAAGAATAGATAATTTTATATTCAATATTTTTATCCTTTTAGAGGAAAAATCAATAATATGGAATCGTTTATCTTATTTTTTTTTTTTTTTTCAATATTTAACATCTCGAAAGTATTACTTATATAATTTCATTTTAATATCGTGAAAAAATATTTGCCATTTGATCATATATCATAATACATCCTTAATACATGTGTATCTATATGTACTTACTTTCTATTTTTTTTCTTTATCTTTTATCTTTTTCTACGAGAATAAAAGTAAATTTCGATCGATCGTCAAAAGTTTAATTCTTTAAAAATAACAAAAAAATCAATAATATTTCTTTTGTATATATATATATGTATATTTAGAGCGAATATATCTGAAAGATTTAGATAAGTAATACTGGTTTATACAGTTGGTTGATTCACTGGTTAAATCGTACAAAATAAGGATGCGGGCGAACATCTCGAATCATGCGGAGTAAGAGAAAAGGAGGAGAGGAATGCCGCGTATCTTCTCGCGGGCAACGTAAGTGTAAGTTCAATCGTTCGTTTTGTTTCGAACAAGGTGCTGCCGAGTCTGTATAAGATCCCATGGATCTGACGTAAGATGGATATCGTATTTCCTATAATGCATAGCCGGCAGTATCATGAATTCCGCAGAGTTCTTTCCCAAGTCGCGCACGAATCCGCCTTTTGCCATAGGTTATCATCGAAAGACTTAAAAGGGATAGCTCCTGTCTTATCCAAAGTCAATGAAAAAATATTTCTCTTTTCGAATTTAACTTTATTTCACACGGCCATTATATTTCTCCATTTATTTATTTATTTATTTATTTTTCTTTTCAACGACTTCAAATCTACGTGTAATAATGATGAAAGGAAAGAGAATTGTTTTTTTTTTTTTTTTCTTTTCTTTCTGATATATATATATATATATATATCTCTCTCATTTTTTGAACGAATATCAATACATTTAAAAAGTTTCGATAATCGTAACGAATCAAATAGAATTTAATTCATCGAAATGTATTTTGTCATTCGTGACCAAACAACATTAGTCGGGTAGAAACTTGAAAACAACAACGATATAAGATAAAGGGAGAAAATTTTTTTGTATTTTTCTGTTTTGTTTTTTTTTGTTTTTTTCCCTTTAACGCATTCTATTATACGGTTAAAAACAATTCGAGGATAGTAACAAAATTGAATTTCTTTCATTTCAATTTAAGATGAAAACGTTAATGAAATTAAA
>NC_060956.1:20421972-20441972 GCF_910589235.1 Vespa crabro
TTTCTTTTTTCTTCATATATCTCTGCTCGATGCGCTATCAAATGGAACGAACGAATATTTTTCTGAAATGTTTCGAAAGAACTTGATCATGTAAATTATGTGTTTACGCGAGACAGTGAGAATTACAGAGAGAGAGAGAGAGAGAGAGAGAGAGAGAGAGAGAGATGAACGTATATTTCAAAAAGGAGGGAACAATTCTTCGATTCATATCGCCCACGATCGCCATGGAATTCAAGAATTGCGAGCCGAGTCGTCCACGTATTTCGCATTCCACTCGTACTTCTTTGTTCTCTCCATTTTCTTTTTCTCTTTCTCTCTTTTTCTTACCATTCTTTCTTTCTTACCATTCTTTCCTTCTCTCTTTCTTTCCTTCTCAATCTTTTTCTGTTAAATTTCCGTTCGCGTCACTAGACATCGTGTCATCATGGCAAAAACTTTCTTGTTTTTCCTCGTTCGATCTTCTATATACATATATATATATATATATATATATATATATATATATATATATATATATTATGTATGGGTATGTGTATATGTATGTAAGGTGTACTATGTTTTCTCGAGATGAATGCGATAATATGTTTACTTACTTCGATGTCGCAAAATATTTTTCTCCTTCGTTCTCTCCTTCATACTTCTCTCTTCTTTCCCCTCTTTTCTTTTTTTCCTTCTTTTTTGTTCTCCATTTTCTTTTTTCTTTCTTCTTTTTTTTTTGTTATTTTGTTTTTTTCTTCTTTTTTTTTTTTTTTTTTAATAATCGCCCGCACCGTTGAAGTTCGATCTTTCACATTCACTTCGGTTCGGTCGAAGAGATAAATCTCCATGTAGTTAATTTATATCGTTATCTCGATGACTCCGTTTTTAGAAAAGAATTCTCATCATCAATGGCAGCCTTTAACCTCGCCAGGGATGCTCATAATAACGGATTACTCTTAGACACTCTTAAATTTCATCGCGTTATATAGATATTACATACATACATACATATATATATATATTTTTTTTTTTTCTTTTTATATATATATATATATATATATATCTATATACATATGTAAAAGAAAGTAGAGTTCATTGACCTGTATTACGTAATTTCGAGAGAACATGCCAAGATTAAAAGGTGATTCTTAAGAATTCCACTTTGAGAGCATCGATGACGCACACATTGGGATGAGCCCGTTTCTTGGCTGGCGATGGGTCTCGTCGTCGAGAGGATTAATCGTTTGAATTTCGTGCTTAGTGTTACGACGACTCGGGGCTACCGAGTAAAATCCGCGACGAACGTGATCCCACGCGCGCGCGCGCGCGCGCGCACACACGCCTTTCTTGACGGTCGTTAGAGTGTCGTTCTTTGAAGAGCACCGCTTTCGTCGTCTACTCCAAAGTGCCGAGGCATGTGGTGTCGATAAATCTCGAATGTTCTTTATATACGGAATACTAATTATAAATCATAATAACTTACTAACGAATGAACGATGTTGTTTAAACAATGTTTTTTGTTTTTTTTTTTTTTTATTCTTTCTTTCTTTTTTCTTTGTTTTTTCCTTTCTTTCTTTCTTTTTTTTTTTTTTTTTTTTTTTGGACAGATCTCCGTTCTTTCGTTTCTTTCCCTTCTTTTCCTTCTTTTTCTTTATTTCCTCTTTTTTTCTCTTGCTCTTTGTCGGTCTCTTTTTTTCCTTTTTTTTCTTTTTTTTTTTTTTTCCTTTCATTCAATACCAAATGATCTAAATTGAATTGATTGGATTGTTCCTGACGATCTAACTAAATGTTACGTATCTATATGCAAGCTTTAACGATAGAGGATTTCACTACTGAGAAAACGTTTCAGATCAGATGTTTTGACACGCCTCAAGAGAGGTCACGCTTCTTGAAATGCCACATTAATCTTGACCCTCTTGAACAGTCCACGAGGGTACTCGTATTCTACCAAGATTTAACTTGATCTAAGGAAAGTCAAAAAGGAGAAGAAGAGAGAGGAAAAAGGGAGACAGAGACAGACAGATAAAGAGAAAAGGGATAAAGCGAGAGAGAGAGAGAGAGAGAGAGAGAGAGAGGAAGATATTTTGTTTTCTTTTTTGTTCCTTTTCTTAACGAGGGAGTAAACGTAGCTCCGAAATGTTTCAATGGGTAATTCGAGATTTCAGGAAGTTAGGAGACAGGTGGTAAAGGTGAGGAGTAAAGATTAACTTGCGAAGGAATCGAAGGAGTCTTTGAAGGAAGGAAAAAGATAGATAGAAGAAAGGGAGACGTAAGTCTTGTGAAGCCTCGAAGGCAGAAACACGAAGAACGGCAGCAGCAACGGAGATCCCACGACGATTTATCTTCCTGGGAGGTCAGGATCTCGTTTGGGTTTGCCCGAACATCTCCAATGTCCTCGATTATCTTTTGGCTATTTCTTTGTCCTTTCTCGAATATATATCTCGAATATATATATATATTCTAACTTTCAGCAAGTATCATCATGATTTTATAGAATTAATAGATCATTTCGAACATTTCGGAATTATTATAACTGTGTTAACATTGATACAAGGATGACGATAATAATAATACATTTTAATGAAAAGATAAGACATCTTAATATCGTGTAAAAGTAATAATTCTTCGTCCATCGAATTGTTTAACTTTAACGAGACAAGTCGTTAAGTCCCAAAGGAATAGTTTGAAGTATGTATCTACGTTAGTTAAGAGGTAAGAAATCTCGACTCGTATTACGCAGGCTTCCGTTCAATCTCTCTCTCTCTCTTTCTCTCTCTCTCTCTCTGTCTTTCTCTTGTTTCCAATGCGTAGGAGGCAATAGAGAGAAGACGGCAGGAATTTAGACGACACGACCAAGCTCGACGACGATTCAAATGGACGATAGTTCCTTCGATGTAAGGTGCGATTAAAGGCGTGGCATCGTATCGATAGAATGGCGAATATTCACGATGTATAGAGAAAGATCGAAGGGACAATTTACTCTAACTTGGAGAAATACATGTCTTTGAGCTAGGTATCATGGATGCTATTGTACGGATTCTCTTCGTACTTGTGCTTCCCTTTGAGAAATTCTCGGATATATGGATCCGGTTCGTGAAAGAGAGCCATCGGTCGGTCTTCTTAGCGAAGCGATTATGTAAAACGCGTTTCCACGGGTGGCCTCGTCCTAGCTTCGTCCTAGCTTGACTTCATCCTCCTCTGTCCTTACGACGCCACTCGCATCGTTCTTTCTCATTCTATTCTATGTATGTTACTCTCTATCTCCTCCTATCGTAACTATTCTCCGTTTTCTCTCTCTCTCTCTCTGTCCTTCTTCCTCTCTTTAGACGACCCCATCCTTTTTCCCGACTGCGTTTTACGGCATGAACGTTCATGGAATCGCGTGGGTGCATCCACCCACCCAGATCCGTTCCTTCCATTCTCTTTATTTTCTCGAACGCTCTGAGAGCTCAACTTCTACTTCGACTTATTCACTTTCGTTTCATTTTTCTTTTTTTCCTTTTCTTCTTTTTCTTCTTCTTCTTCTTTGTTTTTTCATTTTTTTTTTCTTTTTTTTTTTCTTTTTTTCTTTTTTCATTTTTTCTCCTTCTCAGAAAAGTCTGAACTCTTGGATATTAAATGTATATTTAACACGTTCACCGTTCCATAAGTCATAAGTATAGATTTAGGGGCATCGTTTTTATTCAAATATTTATATTTAATGGTACAGAGAGCGAGAGAGAAAGAGAGAGATTTTCTCTTCTTTGCTTTTCTCTCTTTTTTCTTCTTTTCTTTCTTTTATTCGATTTGAATTTGAATAATGAAAGTTTACTTTGCGGTGTAACGGTTGAACGTGTTGAAAATTACAAAAACCTCAAGATAGAGATATCCCTATCTCCGTGTAGAAAATAATTATTCTCTTTTTTCTTCTCTTCTTTCTTTCATTTATCTTTTTTTTTAATCTTAAAAAAAAAGAGAGAGAGAAAAAAAGAATCCATTGACGTGGTTCGAAACCATCAGAAAGACAAAAGGAACGGATATTAGCAGTCGAGAAATCCGAGCCAACTTTGGACTTTTCACGCGGACTGAACGTCGGTCCAATTAGGGGAAAAGAAAATTTTTCCTGCGGTTGGACGAATTGAGACAATGAGAAAAGCAACTAAAAGGAAGAGAGAGAGAGAGAGAGAGAGAGAGCCGAAAGCTGTGGGCCGACGAATTCTCCTTGCTCAGAGATGGGTCGGGTCGGGTCGGACCCGATCTGCACCGTCGGGAACTTTCACGACTTCTTACTTTTGCCGACAAACGAAAAAGGGACTGTTCCAAGAAACCGTTGGAATAACACTGGCGGACGTAGTTCTAACACTCTGGTTTCACCAGAGAAGGAAAGAGAGAGTGTGTGTATGTATGTGTGTGAAACAGAAAGAAAGAGAGAGAGAGAGAGAGAGAGAGAGAGAGAAAGATGAAAACCCTTAATAACGAGGGGACCATTGTTCCTGCGAAATGTTCGCACGTGTGGAATAATAGGACCGTGTTTTGGAGTGCGGTGTGAGTCCCTTTTTTTTATTCGTGTTGCAAGAGACTAGCAGCAAGAGAGACGATTATCCAACATATCTCTCCTTTCCCTCATAGATAGGCTTTATACCAGGAGCAAGGAAGCATGCATGGATGCATGGTCTCTCGGCTTGGCATTCTCACGAATACATGTAAACCATCGTCAGGATCATCTCTCGTTTGCTTTAGCACCTGCGTTCAAGGAAATTCAATTCTGAGCTTCTACCATTTCCCTATCTTTTACATTTGCCTCGTTTCCCTTTTTTGCGCGTTAACAACGGCGCCTTTTTGCGCTCGATATCTAGGAAAATGTCCTTTATGCTTTTCGAATCAAGAAAAGAAAAAAAAGAAAAAAAAAAAAAAATAAAATGAAAAGGAAAGAAAAGAAAAGAAAAGAAAAAGAAAAGGAAGAAAAAGAAATTCAATGGCGAATCTAGTTCATTTATTTAATGGATGAACATTAAAAATTAATCTTTTAATTCTCTATCTTTTAATTCAATTTATAAGATCGACAGATTTATATATAAGAATAAAAGATAGATTTTCTTAATTTTCATATTTCTTCGTCGTGTCTTCTTATTACTAATGGAGGATTTCCATTGAATAGCTCGAGGAAGATTAAGTCGAAACATTTTAAAGGTACCACATGTTCCCGTCTAAATCGACGTCAACGACGGCAACGACGACAAAGACTACAAAGACGACCAACTGGCTTGAATTAACTTCTCCCGTGTTTCTTGAAATCCTCACGACTTGTATAAGAAATCTAACATACGAGAAGTTTCTTTGATTTAATCCTTTGACTTCGCTACGAAAAATCTTTGTTCTACGTGCTCGGTTTAATGTTCCCGTTGATAACTAAGTACCTATCTTAATCCTTCCCCTGGCCTCCCTCTCTTTCTCTCGTCTCAACCAGCTCATAAAGAATTTTCTTTCAATGCTGAATTTTCCGTGAACCACATCTTCTTCTTTTTTCTTTTTTTTTTTTTTTTTTGAATGAAATAATACATACGTATATGTATATATTATACGAACGAATTTTAATTTCGAAAGAACCATACAACCATATAACCATACAACCATACAATCATACAATCGTAGTCGAGAAATATATACGCATGAAATCATATCCTGCGAGGGTGAATTCCGTTCTTTTTTCTTTTTCCTTTCTTTCTTTCTTCTTCTTCTTCTTCTTTTTTCTCCTTTTACTTCTTTCCCTCTTCTTAATGATCTACGAACGTGCTCCCGCTGTAAGACGTCATATTAGTCTAACATTCAAAAATCCTTAGACCGTCATAACACTCATCCACGTCGTCCCTAAGAACATATAATATGGATACAATGTGTCCCACGTCTTTTCGATTTCTATTCGATTACCTTTAATATGTCTGAATAAGAAAGATCTATAATTTTTAAATTCTTACAATGTTGAGCGTCAATAAACATCGGGCATACTAACCTATGTATGTCTCAATAAAACGTTAGCCGAAGAAACCGGTTAAGATTTTTCGTCTAGTCTTTTCTTCGTAGGGCCCTTGATGCGCCCCTACAGAGAGAACCTTGGAATCTTTCTATGTGTATTCTATCAAAGGTCGTGAGTATTCAAGGGCATCGGGCTAACAAAACGAAGAAGGAAATAAAAGAGGTGGAAAGAGAGAGAGAGAGAGAGAGAAAAAGAGGCAAAAGGGAAAGAACAGAGATAGAAGTAAAACGTGCCCGACCTGCTCTAATGCGTTTTACCGTGATAGATCTCTTATGTTGGTATAATATCGATGCTTCTATCCTCCTTTTACTCGTTGTCCCTTTCTTCCCTCTTCTTTTATCTATTCCTTTCATGAATTTCTTCTTTACTCGTGTGACAGAAATCGATTCGAATCTCTCTCTCTCTCTCTCTCTCTCTCTCTCTCTCTCTCTCTCTCTCGAACTTGATACTTAACGATACCGGAATTTCTATTCGAGGCAGATTAACAGAACTACGAATGAATCTAACAAAATAAGAGAAAATAGAAAGTTCACGCTAGTACGTTACTACGTAACTACATTCACTTGCAATCTTTACATTCTGTTGAATTTAAATCGACGATTTACGGTCTCGACTATACGTTAGTAAATTTTATTAAAGTAAAGTTTATAGGGACATATAACGCGGAAGTCGAAATGTAGGATCGTTCGAATATGGATTATTTTAGAAAAATCTATGTGATATAAGTTATAATAATTTATTGGTATATAAAGGATAAATTTTATTTAACTCTTATTCGTAGTTCTGTTAATTCTTTAGAAATTAATTTGATTTTTATGATGAGCTTCGAACTTAATTAAATTTTTTATCGATTTCATTCGCAAATAAATATATATATATATATATATATATATATACATATATATATTTATAGATACATATATATCCACGTATACGCGTAATATTATTTAGATTTTATTATCGCTGTTTGATATACGAAAAAAAAAAAGAATGAAATTTGTTTTCGTTCCTTCTCTTTTTCTTCTTCTTTCTTTCTTTTTTCCTTTACCTTTTTTTTTTTTTGTTTTTCACCAGCAAAAATACAAATTTCTACAGATATGTAAAAAAACAAGTTCGAATTCCACGATTATTCATTCGTGTTTACCTTGGTTTATCTACGTCCGGACATGTTTGTCAGCGCGTTATCAAGAATATGACCTGGTCTCATCGTACGAGCATGTAATTTACGACGAGCAAATATTTGTACGTTGTTATGTGCCTATAAGAACTTTACTCCTTTGAGAGAGGAGAGAAGAACAGGAGGGAGGGAGGGAGGGGTAGCACCCTAGGACATTTATTTTATTTCGATGGTCCTTCAAGGGCGATTGAACACTACACGGCACTTTTACTTGGTACTTCGAACCCATCGAGATCTTAAATGATTTAAGATCTCAACCGAATGATTCTTCTTCTCTCCATTCTTTCATCTCTACGTCCTTAACTGCATACGTACATCCAAAGATCATTTTTAATTTTTTCATTAAAGTTTAATGACTTTCAAATGGAATAAAAAATTAACAAATGAATATAAACAATTATGAAATATGAATATAAAAATTAATAGAAGAAGAAGAAGAAGAAGAAGAAAAGGAAAAAAATTCTAAAAGCAACTTCGCGTTACAAAAGCAAAAGAATTGAAAGACGATGATAATTCTCTAGGAGAACATTTTCTTTCTTTAATTCAAAACTATCTCGAGTACGAACGTCTCGCAATAATATTTGCGAAGTGACTTATCACGAAAGAATAAATCGCTGACACATTTATACATACATATATACGTACACACACACACACACACACACACACACACACAGATATACATAAATATATAAGGAGAAAAGAAAATATAATCACCGCGATATATATTAAAAGTCTCTATGACTTTGGTATTCATTTCGTTCTATTTTTACGATCCTCGAATAAAAGTTTACTTCTTGGCAAGAGAACGAGGCTTGGCGAGAGAAGGGTGTGAATGGTGGTGAGGGTGGGTGGGTGGGAGGAAGGGGTGAAGTGGGAATGAGGGTGTACGTTGGAAAAGTATTCCCAATGAATCTCCTTTTTAATCAGAATTGCTCGTATTAAAAGGGACGAGTCACGATAATCATCGCGAGAATGGCACGCGTACAAACGCACGAACATTTGGCCCGTGCGAATGAACGAACGAGTTTTGCATAAAGCTGCTCGGGGAGTCATACGAGTTGGGTCTGGGCTTCCGCGAACTGTTACGGCAATTAAACCGATTCGAAAATTACACCGGTTAAATTTGATCGCGTTTGCATGAGCAATGAGATCGTTACCGAGCATTTCATATCTCGCACTTCCTTAATTTAACTTTACTTTTAATACGTAAGGACAAAGTTTCGATCGTCAACGTAACGATTTTCATTCGTTTTATTTCATTCTTTTTTCTTTGATATTTTTCTCCTTTTTTTTTCCTTTTTTTGTTTTTCTTTTTTGTTTTGGAGACGTATAGAGGAAGGGAGAGAGAAAGAGAGAGAGAGAGAGAGAGAGAGAGAGAGAGAGAAAGTATGGATGATAAAAGAAAGGGAGATAAAACATAGACGACGTTGTTGTTACTACGAAACACAAAGAGGGCTGCTCGAAAGCTTCCTGACGTGTGCATAATAACGGATAGTTGGGAAAGAAAAGCAAAGGAGTGAAAGAGTAGGAGAGAGAGAGAAAGAGAGAGAGAGAGAGAAGAGAAGAGAATGAAGGACGAAAGGAAGGAGATGGAGAGTTTCGCCAGTACGGATATTAGTCGTCTAGCCAGCCTCGAGGGAGTTGTCGCCCATCGAAATAACGCGTTGAAATAACGATGATGCTGCCTCCGGCAGCACGTTTCATATAAAGAAAGGAACGTTAATTTGGTGCTCGATTATATTTTTATTTGGAATAATATTTCATGGAAATTTTATGGATCCTCTCTTTGTTTACCCACAAAGGAATATATGGAATAGAATATATGGAAACATTTGATTTACATCAGAATTTTTAGGATACATTTTGGGATTTCTATGTACACATTTATAATATAATATCGTACATAATGTAACAAAATTTCTATCCCGATTACTATTCTATATCCAACGAAGAGAATTATTTTACTTTCTTTTTTTTTCGTTTCCTCTTATTATTCCAGACATTTACCAAAACGCAACGAAATGGTGATAAAAATTTCACTTTGTCTTTTTCTTTTTTTTCTTTTTTTTTTTTTTTTTTTTTCGTTTTTCATTCGACATTTAGCATAATCTTTCTCACGTACCAAGCAACATTACGAGATATTAACTATCGAATTACAGGTTTCCCAGTTGTAGAAGAATCTTTCCAACGTATAAACGTTTTAACTCGTTCCTCGGTATTCGTTTCCATATTCATTAACGATACGTACTTGAATAAAGAGTATAATCATGCGGTTGGAAACGCTAGGAAATCTTATTATTCCTGACTCGTGTGGAAATACCTATGGCCGGTGTTCTACATATCGTTTGGTATTCCAAAGGACGTGGAATGTTTCGAGAGTTCACCAGTCGACAGGATATGGGCCAACGATCGCATGTCATACACATACATATATACATCCCCTACATACCCTCCTCCACCCTCCTCTCTATTTCTCTCTCGCTCTCTCTCTCTCTCTCTCTCTGCCCTTCCCTCCCGCCTAGAATAGTCTGTTCGCTCATTTTACGAATCAACTGTATCGTTCGTTTATAATAGAAACTCGTTGTTACGCTCGTTAAAATGAACGAGCTAAAATCCTCGTTATTTATCGCTTGATTTCTCAATAAATAATATTGCGATTGCAGAAAGAGAGACCAAAAAAAAAAAGAGGGGGGGACGCGATAGGGGTAGGAGGAATGAAAAGAGAAGAAATGAAAAGAAAAACGCATAGTTAATAAATTCTTTTCAAATGAAATTATTTCATAATAATATTCTCCTTTTTTTTGTTTCTTTTTTTTTTTTTTTTTTTTTTTTTTTTTTTTTTTTTTTTTTTTTAAATCGAAATAACAACTTTTGTTCTTGGTCTGTTATCTCGATTTTCGTGGGAATACGATTGGTCTGCCGTATAAGTCAGCACGCGACCATTACGTACCGTTTGATCCTTCGATTCGATTGCACGGCCCATGTCGGAGCTAATGGTCCAAACAGGAAGCCAAAGAGTGTTTATGCATTTATCCGTACGATCGAATTCCGTTCTCCTTTCTGACTTTACGCGAAGCCGCAATAACTTTCACAGAAAGATTCGCCAATACTTTTCTTTTTTTTTCTTTTTTTTTTTTTTTCTTTTTTCTTTTCTTTGATATATCTACTTACCTATGAGATATCTCGAGAATCGTCTCTCGTATATAGAATCGACATGATTTATTTATCATCATATATATTTAATCATAGTGAAAAACGTTAATAATCGATTAGCCGAATTTATTACATTTTCTCGTGCTTCCCTTTCGCTATGGTATTAGTTTCCGATAGGAAAATTCTAATCGTACTATAAATTGTGAGTGAACTAAGTGCATCTCGTAATTCTAAGGGCTTTTTCATATCGTTTTAAAGATACCTTAGACCTGTAAAACGTTTTTATCTATTGCCTTAACCTAAAAGATTGATGATTGGTCCGAGTTGCCTAAGTGCAGCACGACCAATTAGACATTTCTTTCGGTTAATCCTCACAATTGGAACTTCTTCTTCTTCTTCGTATATTTTTTTTTCCCCTTCTCCTTCTTTTTCCTTCTTTCATTTTTCTTTTTTTCCTTTTTGAAATTTCTTTCCTCTTCTTCCTTTTTTTTTTTCTTTTTCTTTTAATTAACGCACACACCTTCTATTATTCGAATGAACATTTATCATTTCAAATTGGAACAATGGAAAATGATCGAATATGTTCGAATATGGAAGTAGATGAAAACGAACGAACGAACGAACGAACGAACGAACGAGAATTCATACAAGGAAGAAGTTCTCCAAGGGAACGGATGTTGCTCATAATTCAGAGAAAGACAGTGTGCTGGACGCGCGCGAGTACGGTGGCAAGAGTGTGTTTTACCATCGTATCCCATGCACAAAGCCCCTATCTGATCGATTTAACTAAACGCCTTCACTATATCACCTTTAACTGATCTTCACCTTTCACCCTCTTATATACGGTAGACCGCGTTCCTCGCTTTGGCATCGTACCTCTTTAACGCATCTTAACTCTTCGATTTTGTGTTATACACGGCTAAAGACTAACTCTCATTTTCATTTTCTTCTTCTTTTCTTTTTTTTTCTTCTTCTTTTATATATATATATATATTTATTTACTTCCTTTTCATCTTTTGAATTCTATTTTTAAATAAACTTCGAAAGATAAGATTCGAGATAGATAACGACTCGTTGAATTTGTTAAATAATATACACAAATAAATTTTCTTTTATATTTCTTGAAAATAAATGTTATTTGTGTTTCATTAAATTGACTTTGTTATTTATTTATTCTTTTTCGTATTTTTTTCTTTTTTTTTTCTTTTTTGTTATCCTTAAATTATATATTTTTAAATAACTATTCGACAGATTATAATCTACATATCTTTTATTATATCGTTAAATCTGTTAAATTTTCATTCGTATAAATTGATTGGAGAAATAAATGTTAATTACGATGTTAATTGTATGTACATTAACGATTATGATTATTGATTTTTTCGGACAATTGTTTTATCAAAAAACGATGAATCATGAATATCAATGAATTTCTAATACCATTCACTTTGTTATCGACGTGATACTTCTGCGTTTTTCTAATTTACGATTAAAAAGTTTTCCTTGCTATTGGAAAAGTAAAATACTGAGAATTTATCTCATATAATTAGTATCCTTGAAAATCTCGTCATTTAAAATAGAATAAGATAGAGAGAGAGAGAGAGAGAGAGAGAGAGAGAGAATTTGATCGAAAAGATTATCGGAAATATATATAAGTAAAAGATCGATTCGATCGTGTTGGATAACGAACGATAGATCAAACAGATTTCACCCATTAATCCCTTATGACAATTCTCGTTAATCTTATATAGCATTCGATTTCACGAAGAAACAATGCTCGAAGGCATTAACGATAAATATTATATAAATAGATACACAAATTGTTCCCTTTCTAATATCGAACGAACGAGGTGCCGAAGTAAAATTCTTTTAAATAAAATGTAAAGGTAAACGAACGTTAGAAATTCTTATAACACGAAACATTTTTCCGATATCGCAAAGGCCATTGTGCGAACCTCTGCGAATTATCATATTACAAGTATGTTCACTCGCGCATCGCGTTCTCGCTCTAAGCGCGTCATGAGATTTGTTCTTTGCGAATTCATTCGCATATACATGTGTGTATGTATATGTGTATCTGTGTGTATATCGTGTTAAGTTAGTAGACTCGTATATATATATATATATATTTTTTTTTTTCAAAAGTATCACCGAGAAGATGATGGCGGTGGTCTATCGATCATTCGAAACAATGAACGACGATACGAATATTTCTCCGATTGAAGACGACGAGTAATTCACATTTTCCTTTTACGTATGGGTAAAACGTATCGAATGCTTCACAGGAGAAAATCCTTTGAGAATATTCTTACTGAGAAATGTCAAAGACGATCGTGGAATTTATCATACATGTATTTCGCTTATATATTATACACTATTTCTTTCTATCTCTCTCTCTCTCTCTCTCTCTCTCTCTCTCTATCTCGTTTGCTCGTGCGCGTGAAAATGCGCTCTCCTCTTAGCTGTCGTCTATTCGCGAGATATTTTATCGAATAACGTCGAGGAATGTGAAATCGATGATATTTTAAAAGGAAAGTATATTTTAATGTTACGTTTGTATATACGATTTCAAATAAGAAAGAGAAGAAGAGGAAGAGGAAGAAGAAGAAGAAGAAGAAGAAGAAGAAGACAGAAATATATTTTCGTACTTTTAACATTCTTTCGATCGTAGCTTAGAAGAAGAACAATCGAACAATTCATCTCGAAGATTTAGAAGAGAATAGAATAAGCGAATATCAATGACATATTATTGTGACATACGATGTATCTATGCGTATGTATATATATATATATATATATATATATATATATATATATATATACATACGTATATACGACCGGTTGTACGGTTTATTACTAGCGATTATCGCTATGCTAATAGATGTATGGCTCGCCTTCCTAAGGACGAAGTATTGGTGTTAGAAAACTGGCGAAGGAGAGTAAACTCAAAGAAGCACGCCCTAATTGAAGAACTTTTAATTGCTCGCCGTCGCGTCGTCTTTTGCGACCGTAATTAAGAGAACCTTAAGTTCTTTTTTTTTTTTTTTTTTTCTCTTTATTTTTATGTTGTATTTTTTTCTTTTTTTTTTCTTTGTCTTTTCCTTTTTCTTTCAATATTTTCTCCTCCCCACCCTTTTCTTTTGGACATCGACACAGTTCCCACGAATTTTCTCCTTCAACGATACGTCTTCTCTAAGTCTACTTCTTTTCTTTTTCTTTTTTTTTCTTCTTTTTTCTTTTTTATTCTCTCTTCGACCTTTGAGTCTGTTCATTTCTATTTTATTTCTTCTAACGGCACGCGGCGACATTATTATCTTGTAACAAATGACATGAGACATTTTTTCATTCTATCCTTATTTTTTTTATTGTTGTCTTTTTTTCTTTTTTTTTTTTTTTTATATAATGAAATCGTATCTTAATTCAGTCGAAAGATAAAATAATAATTTATGATCTATCTCGGAACATATCATTATATTATTCGTGGCACAAAAGCAAATCTTTTTACGGTTAGCTCGTGTGTAGACAATGATTGGCAAGCGTCGGGAGGATGTTATTCGTGTGCCAGACGAAAAACGAAAGAACGTTATTTTTATCGTGGTCTCCCTCTCTTTCTCTCTCTTTTTGGAATGACACACAGTCATCGTCTCCCTCAAAGCAAAAACTATCTTCAATGGTGCGACGTAGGCGTCTTAGAGCTTGCCAAAAATAGAGAGTAAAAATGAAGCTACTGGTATAATTGTCTGATATTTTTTTAATATATTCCTTTCGCAATATATTCATTTCTCATTTCGAGGAAATAAAAGAATTTACATTTTTAAACGTTAGACAATTTCATTGGTAAGCTAATGCATTTTTCTTTTTTTTTCTTTTCTTTTTTTTTTCCCCTCTTTTCTTTACTTTTATTTCTCTTTTTTTTTTTTTTTTTTTTTACGAAAGTTAACACGAACGAGCAAGAATATTCTCTTCTGTATCGTTAACTTCTCAGATTAGAAACGGTCATCGGACTCAAAGTTAGTTCGAATATTGACCGAAACGTTAGAAGTTGTCACACTATACCGTGTTGGGCTAACATGCTTGTGGAACGTTTGCTTCTAACTTTGCTCAATAACTTATAACGTTTGTTCTTCGCATACTTCTTTTATTATATTCTTTCTTACACCTCGGAATACTTTTGTCACACGGTGGAAGTTAATTCTCACATTTCTTTCTTCCTTACTTTCATTCTTTCTTTCTTTCTTTCTTTCGTTCTTTCATTTTATATCTTCCTTGTGCTCGTGCTCTCTCTTTCTCTCTTTCAAAGTTTACGTTTCTTTTTCTTTTTCTTTTTTTTTTCCCTTTATTTTTTTTCTGCCTCTCTCTTCCTCTCTCTCTCTCTCTCTCTCTCTCTCTCTTTTCAAAAATAATAATTTACGATAGCGTAGTGAGAATAAAACGCGGATAAATATGGGCTATATAATAATTCGGTATTCGAAGAAAAGTAATATTTCGTAATCTTGTAGACCGGTTAAAGACGTATCATAAAACGAGTAACCTTTTTCGAAAAAGGATAATCGAGTTTGTCGGGGTTATATCAAAAGCCTATCCCATCGAATAATATTCATTCGTTCGATAGAGGGATTCGTGGAAAGTCTTCCTAAATCCGACCTCAAAAGATCGTAGGCGATAGACCAAAATCGATTGCTTGGTTAAATCAACGTTATCGATGTTATCCTTCTATGATATTTCGAGATTATCCTTTCTGAATTAGGATGAATCCGTAGATAAGTCGATACTTCAGTGATGTTAATATATATATATATATATATATATGAAATTTTATTATTAAATTTTATAATAGCATCGAATTATTAAATATATTTTATAATAATAATATACGATGTATCATCAAAATTAATGTAATTTCATATTCAAGATAATGATCGAGGTATTGGAAAAATTGTTGAAATTTTTTTTAAACGATTACACCAGGATAATAATACGATATTTGAAATAAACCCTTATGTTCATAGCGATATATAGATTATTATCATTCAGCGATAATTCGTCGCCGTTCACTTTGAACGTTATTGAAGGGAATGTTGAAAATGGTGATCGTTCGAGCTCGGTAATTCCGTAATTTTCTCTGATTAATTTGTCCGGTATATGGTGCAATCGGAGAGAAAGTAGTTACATCTTTCGTGGAAACTATTATCGAAAATGGTATGGTCGTTCAATCGAATCGACTCGATCGCACCAAAGAGCATAAAACTTTTCTTTCTCTCTTTTTTTCTCTTCCTTTTTTTTTCGTTTTTTCTTTTTTTTTTTTTTTCTTTTTTTTCTTTTTTTTTGTATCTCCTTGATACTCGTCGCGCGTTTTTGGTAAAACAAAAAGAATTTTTGGCTAGGCGGCAAAAAGGTTAATTTAATTGCAGGATCCCTTTTATTTATTATCTTATATAGGTGTGTATAAACCCATGTAACTACATACGCGAACGATGTACACTAATAGTAAGTATCGTGCACAGGTGTACCGATAATAGTACGGTTATAATAACAGAGAACGTGTACTACCATAAGCGAGTGTACGAACGCCGACACGTACAACAAGTAATCTGTGTTACGGGAAAGCAAGTAAGTACGATATCGTATCCGCTTAAAGCAACTTTTGCGGGAGCCACTTTTCTTACCACAAAGACGTTTTCATCGAATTTCTTCGTGCGAAACACGATTGGAATCGTACCCTCTCGTTTTAAATCGTTCGCTCGATTAAACGTTCGTGAAAATATATTTAAACTACGAATAATATTTTATCCATCGATTCCATCTAAATACTTATTTCCACGATTTTAATGATTTTAACAAATTCTTTAGGATCATTGAATTTCTATTTTTGATAATATCATTATCATAAATCAAATTTAAAACGTGATCATTTACGTACGATCATATATATATATATGTATGTATCTATTCAATTTTTTAACGAACTATATGCGATATATTTATCAAAGAGAAAGCTCATGAAACGAAACGAAACAAAACAAAAAAAAAAGAGAGAGAGAGAGAGAGAGAGAGAGAGAGAGAGAGAGAAAAGAAAACAGCTCCGTTATGAAAAATTCATACGATATATATATATATACATAAAATATTCTACTATCACAAAGAGCAGTATGGTAACAATGAGTAAACGTATTCTATCGACAGATGAAAAACAATGTTAACTCTCATTATCTTTTGCTTATTATCTCTACTTTACGTCATGTACAATGACGTTAGTAGATGGATGTGAATAAAATCAACCGGGCCAACCAATTCGTTTGTAATTTACGTTTGGTATTTTACATAAAAAAGAAATGGTACTATCTATGCGAATATACCTATTCCGTACTCGAGATCGTATTCATATTTCGCGAAATATCGTATCGCGTTTTAAGCGGCATTTTAATGAAATCTCTACGGTAAAGCCTCACAGCCACGGGCAGTAAACACAAACGCGCTATTATTTAATTACCGACCACTTTAAACGTCCGTTTTTCTTATCGCTTAGTTCTTACGACGATCTCTCTTCTCCCCGATATCCCTCTTCGCCAGTTCTACACTGTCCTGCCCAGTTTTATCCCTTTTCTTTCTTTCAATTTTTTTTTTTTTTACTTTTGAGATTACGCATATGTATACCCTTACGCTATTCGCATAATACTACTCGTACCTTTGCATCGCTTTCGATTGATCTCGAAATGATTTCTTTTTGTTTTTTATTTCTTCTTTTTTTGTTCTGTTCTTTATTTTCTTTTTTTTTTTTTTTTTCTTTTTTTCTTTATTTAACCTCGATTTAAAATATATCCCGAAATCGTAAATTTTCTTTCTTACTCTCGAGTGTTTCGTTATCGTCCGACAGAATCGCTACCTTCGATCGAACTTTCATCAACGTCGGCCGTTTCCTGTCCTTCGACGTTTTTGCGAATCGAATATGTGTACGAACTTACATGTGTACTCTTAAATGTACATATGTATAGATACATATATACATACGTAATTTTGACTCATATTTCCTAATTTTTTCTTTTTTCTTTTTTTTCTTTTTTTTTTTTATTATTTCCTTTTTTCTCCCCTTTATTTATTTATTTATTTATTTTTTCTTTTTAATTTAAATCGTGACTTTTAGGAAACGTGGTGTAACATCAATTAAATACTCAAATCGAATGAGATGTGTCGAATACAGCGGTATAAATTGTTAGAGTTGTACAATTTACATTTCTCTCTCTCTCACACACACACACACACTTTAATATGGTACAATCGAAAGAAATGGATTTTACGAATTCATTGAGAAACGATCGTAATATGAGGTCATAACGTACAGGTAAAAGCGCTACATTTATTATTATCATTTTAATTGGTATGCTGTAATATTTTAAGATCGATGAATTAAACATTTAACCGTGTGATAACACGGGCGAAGAGAAATGCCCATGCCATGGGATTAATAAATTTTTACCAAAAGGTAGACCACCATGGCGCCTCTTCGTCATTTAATCCTAAAGATTACCTATCTTTTTCGAATTTTATGGCATTCCTACTTTTGAAGAAAGAACTCGGGTCTAATATAACGAACCATTTTCTACCCTTTCGATCCTTTTCCCTTCATCTCTTTTAAATCTTTCCACTTTCACTCTTTTTTTTTATTTTCCGTTATCGTTCCTCTTCTCGACTCTCGCACGTGTGCTTTATTAGGTAAACGATTCCTCATAAACGGGTTTCATCTTTCTCATCCGATCCATCGATCTTTATGATTCTCGAACGGACTTGTGTCGGAAGAAAGCAAAGAAACAAAAAAAAAAAAAAAAAAAAGAAAAAAAAAGAAAAAAAAAAGAAGAAAATAAAACTTTTCGTAAAATTTGAAACCCGTGAAAACTAATCACCGTGAGACATCCATTAACGTAAAATAAACACCCTACTGAATTTATCTACGATACTTATCTACCAAACTAACGAGATTTAAATTAATAGATAATTTAAATTAACGGTTAGTTATTATAGGACAAAGCTCGGCGGAGAGACAAATCATTTATCCTTTTTTTTTCTCTCCATCTTAAATAAGATAGATAGATAGATAGATAAAAACAGAGAGAGAGAGAGAGAGAGAGAGAGGGAGAGAGAGAGAGAGAGAGAAAAAGAGAGAGAGTTATAATAGGAAATATTCATAAAAACAGAATTAATTCTTTCTTACTATAAACCTATTTTATTCTACCGGATAAATTTTTAATAACATTTAAATATTTACTTTAAATCAATATATGATATAGCAGTATATTCTACCAAGTTACATTAAGTTGAAGCACACTTTCGAAGGAATTTCGATCTGGTTCGATAAAATAGAACTCGGTAGAGTGGTCGGACAAAAAAGTTTAAGATTGCAAAGAGTCATAAGCCGGCCATGTGTTTTGAATCCGATAAAGTATGAAGCGAGAAAGAGGGTTTTGCTCGAGAGTGTTTTGGACGTGTTCTTGTTGTCTCGTAGCTTGAAAGGAGTTGAGTCGAGTCACGATTTTCCTCGTAGAGTCGTTTCAAGAGATTATTATCTGTAACGACATTAGGAAGGAGACAAAGGGGTGGAGGGAGAAAGAAAAGAAGAAGTAGAGAGAAGTAAAAAAACAAAAAAAAAAAAAATAAAAAGAAAAGGAAAGAAGAAGAAGGAGAAGAAGAAGAAAAAGTTAGCAAAAGAATCTTACCTTGACGAGCAGGTGTATAGGCTGGCTGACGCTCAGTGGCTTGCCCCTCCTGGCTTTGCCGCCTGCGCCACCCAAACACTTTATCCACGGCATTCCTCGACTATTCTCCCGATCTCTCTTTCTGTTCACACTCTCTTTTTTTTCGCGAGTCTCCCTATTCCCAGCCTTAGCCTGGCTCCTCGATCTTTCCTCCCTCTTAACTCTTTCCTTCGTCTCCTCCAGCCTGTCTGTTTTCCTTGTCTCACAGTCTCACAGAGATCAAATCCTTCTTCTCTATTTCTTTCTCTTTTCTAATCTTCAAACTACGGTACCATTACATTTCTCATGCATTTCCCATCGTCAAAATTTTCTTTCTGCATTTCTAAATTTTTTCAATAATTCTTTCAACCCTTGTAACTTTTCGCCTCCTTTCCTTCTTCCTTTCTTTCTTCCTTTATTTTCTTTTGTCCTCTTAAGCTAAGTAAATCTTTACTCTCTGTCTTTCTCTCATACCTTCGTGACTGAAAAGTATTACTTCCTCCCGTCAACGGGTTAATACGAATGAGAGGAACGTTTCGTTCCTTTTAGGATGCACCACCACCACCACCACCAGCGTACAAGCCCCCGGGGAAACTCATGAATGAACGTTCCAAACGGACGTTAGTTTTCTTCGCCAGTGACGATTACAAGTTTATCGTCTATGTCACGCGAACTGTCATCGCTGTTACCGACTTCCGCCTCCGCCGGCGCAAAACTGCCGTTGACCGTGAATCGTTCAGTTGAGTTGAGAGATTTGATCGTAATGGAAAGGAGTGTCTCGATCACGCACCAAGCTTACCAAGGACAGATCTAAACGAACGATTGGAGAAAGATAGAAAGATAGAAAGAAAGAGAGAGAGAGAGAGAGAGAGAGAGAAAGAGAGATTGAGATAGAGCCTTCGTTCCGGACGATCGATCGTTGCTCCTTCTCGATGTTGTTGTCGATGTT